>NW_017671562.1:198966-248108 GCF_001879085.1 Nicotiana attenuata | reverse complement strand
GGGGGGAGGTCCCATTTCACCATCTTCATCCATTTCATCATCTTCATCAATTAGATTCACCAGTGCTTCAAAATTCATTAAGAGTTCTTGTCACATTTTTCTTATCAACAAAAGCTTTTACTTCCTCCCTAACCTCGGGCGGACAAAGGGGACATTATACTACATTTTTAAATCCATCTATCGAATGTTGCTTGTGACGAGTTATCCCACCATGATATGTTTTTTCACAAAACACACATTTAATTGCGGATCTTGATGAGCCTTGTATAGCATAATTCCAAGCTATATCATTTCGTTTATTACTATCGGATGACGCCATTTCAACACTGTTTTATAGAAAAAAATTATCAAGTCAATATGCAATTAATTCTACTCTATAAGACTATAAGTCAATAATTGAAAAAAGGCAAGCAAAACAGGTGAAGACCTCTGTATTTTGCCAAAACAGGGCCTCGAAACAACCTCTGTTATTTTGCCAAAACAGAGCCAAAAAAAGACAAAAACAGAGGAAAAAAATAGAAGGGAGAAGGGAGAAGGGAGAAGGGAGAAGAAGGGAGAAGGGAGAAGGGAGAAGAAGCATACCTGGTCTTTCAATGGCAGAAACCTCTATTGAAGCTTGAAGAAGACGAAGGCGGACGATGAAGAAGACGATGGCAGACGAGCCCTAATCGCGAGTTCAGAAACCTCTCTGTTGTTTTGTTCGAAGTTGAAGAAGCTCGAAGAAGCTCTGTTGTCAAATGTCAAGCCCTAATCGCGATTTAAGTCTTTGCCCTTTTCTTTTTTTAATTTTTAAAAAGCGACGCTACAGTCGCTTCTCGCGACACTGTTGCCTCTCGCTACACAGGCAGAGGCGATCGCTATTTTAAAACGCAACGCAACAGACCCTCTGTAGCGACACTGTCTCGCCTCGCCTCGCCTCACGCTATTAGCGCTGAGGCGAGCGCTATTTATAACACTACTATAAATTATCCCAATGTGACAGTTGACTCAACTTGAAAATGTTACTTAAGAAGTGGTTATTAGTTATATGAAGTTTCTTCTGTATTTAAGTATAGGTTATTTAAGTATTAGGTGTCTGGGGTTAAATGGTACTTATATACTTTATAACTATTCTCCTAAGCAAAGTCATTGTGCCGAATATGATTACATTTTTCACAAGTAGCGATAATTCTTTTTATTTTTATTTTTTTGCATATAGAACAATATTCACTTTTCCTTCGGTCATCTATAACACTGGGGGACGTCTAAAGAATGTCAGTTACTTCGATGTTTCATGAGAAAGATCTACTAGGAGCCTCAATTTCTAAATTTTAATTTTCAGAGCTTGTCTCCTTAATAGCAATATCTGTGTATATCTAAACATTTTTCAGATCCATTTCGCAGCTGCATTTCATGTGTAGCATGTAAATGGTTGTAATTCTTGTTAGGTAATTGTTAGATAGTAATGTAAATAACCCTAGTCCCACATGGAATAAGAGTAGATTATGTATAAATAGGGCTACTATAAAACATTTAATAGAATATCAATAATATTTTTTCCCGTGCTTTCTTACATGGTATCAGAGCGGTAGTGAGAAAATACTCGTGCAATCTACAACGATTACGGGAAGAAACAGTCGCCGTGCAACTTTTCCGGTGGTTGTTTGCGTCAAAACCATTTTTTACTAGGAGTGAGGCGCCCAAGGTAGAATTGACCCGACTAGGACCCCACGTCTTCACTAAAATGAACTCGGCAACATTGTGGGTGCCTTCCAATATTTTAGGTTTCAATTTACTGTAAAGAAAATATAACTGCCTTTCTCTGATAATTATTTTTCTAACATGGGCCTAGTGCTATAGCAAACAGTCAACCTGACTACTAGGGATGTCAAATGGGCGGGTTGGACTGATATTGGGTGGGTCAAAATGGGCTGAGTCAATAAATAAGTGGGTCAATGACCCCGCCCAAAAGTTACTTGGTCTATGAACATGAAGAAATAAAGAATCCAACCCGCCCTTTTCTTATCAAGCTTTAATTAATATGTGTTGTTTTCTTATGAATTTTTTTTTATCAAATAAGACTTTTTTTTTCTTTTAATTATGGTCATATGTAACATATCAAGCAAAAAAGAATTATTTTAAAGATATTTTAGCAAGGTTACTCATGGATCAATTTAGGCTAAAAATCAGCTCAATTTTAGATGAGTTGGGTCAAGATGGGCTGAATTCAACAAATAGGCGGGTCAATGATCGGCCCAACCTTGGGCGGATTGGGCGGGTCAAATGGGTTTGGGCTCAAATTGTCACTGCTACTGAGTTAGGCTATTTAATTAAGGTAGGAATATTTTCTTTAGTCAACATAAAAGAGATGCCGATTCATTACATAATAATGTTAGATGTGGTACATAGATTAGATTTAGTTAATATGCAGAGTGATTGAACAGATCTCTGAAAGATGGAAGATTTGTAATTGAGCTCTTTGAACTTATTTACCAACTTCCATAGTCTTGGCATTGAGAAATTAGAGTGTGTTAGGCTGAAAAGCTTGATTATTCCCTCAAGCTTGATTGATAATTTATAGTAGTTGCAGTGCATACAATTTTGACAAGTGTATAATCACAGTATAAGCTCATAATCAAATCTCAAATCAAATCATATAGAATCTTAATACTCCCCCTCAAGCAGGAGCTTATATATCATAAGCTCCAAGCTTGTTACAAATGTATTCGATCCGACGTCATCTTAGGGATTTAGTAAAAACATTTAACTGATCCTTCGAGCTAACAAAGCTAGTGACTATGCATCTGGACTCGATCTCGTGTCTAATTAAATGACAATCCACCTCTATATGTTTTGTCCTCTAATGAGAAACAGGATTTGGGGCAATGTGGAGAGCAACTTGATTGTCGCGAATTAGCTTCATTTGTTTGACTTCTACAAACCATAACTCTTGGAGGAGTTATTTCGACTGGATAAGTTCAGTAATGGCAAGAGGCATTGCTTGATATTCTGCTTATGCACTAGATCTGGCGGCAACATCTTGCTTTATTCTTTCCCAAGAGATTAGGTTTCCTCCAATCATAAGACAATATCCAAAAGTGTAACGTCTATATGACGGAGAACCTGCCCAATCCGTATGAAAATATCTAACAATGTCTAGATGACCCTTGTCTTGAATAAGAATCCTTGTTCTCGAGCTCTTTTGATGTATCTGAAGGTATAGATTTTTTGCATCCCGATGACCTTTACACCGTGCTTGTAGGAATTGACAGATGACACTTACTGCAAATAAAATATCTGTCAAAAGCTGTCTCTATCCAAGAACAAGTTTGACACTCGTTTCCATAAGAGTATCAATAGGTTTGTAATCTGCCATGGCAGTCACCTCTAGTATATTTAAGGCGTACTTTCTTTGTGAAATCGCAATACTTCTCTTAGATTGTATAGATCGCCAAAAGTACTTTAATTATTGTTAGTTAAATAGTTATATGTAAATAATCCTAGTCCCATATGTAGTAGGAATATGACATATATTATATATAGGGCTCATTGTATCATTGTTAATAAGTCAACATAATATAATTTTTCCTGTGTTATTCACATGGTACCGGAGCGAGGTTGTGAGAAAATATCCGGGAAAGAAAACCCAGCCGAAACAGTCGCCGTGCTTCAATCCAGCGACCTTTGTAGGGCGCTTTTCGTCAAAAAAATTTCTGGTGGTGTTGTGCAAAAACCGACACCACCAAGAGGTCCTCCAACCCTCAGCGGCCAAACCCCAAAAAGAATCTCCGACATCAGAGTCTCCACGCGCTCTCACGCGCCCATCGGAGTTTCTTTTCTCCGACGAGATCTGTCTCACGTGCCGGCGCGTGGGACCTCCTCCAGCCATTTTTTTAGCCGACCTTCTTTGAGACAGCTTGTTCGCAAGGCTTTTCCAACCCTAACCATTCAAGTTTCATCACATTCCAGCCATTTTTTTAGCCGACCTTCTTTGAGACAGCTTGTTCGCAAGGCTTTTCCAACCCTAACCATTCAAGTTTCATCACATTTCGACAACTTTTCTATTTTTCCAGCGACTTTTCTATTTTTCTGGCAACTGTTTTTCCAGATTCCGGCCTTTTCTCTTCACTTCTCCGGCGAGATTATTGCTGGTCGTACTTGTCTTTGCTATTTGGTACAACCATGTCTCTTGGATTTGATGTATTTGGTTCTAAAAACAAGGGTTCTGGAAATTCAAGCTTCATGATTACTTCAGAGCCCTTAATGGAAAGTTCAAACTATTTAGCGTGGGCTTCCGCTGTTGAATTGTGGTGCAAGGGTCGAAGTGTTTAAGATCACTTAACCAAAAAGGCTAGCGAGGGAGATGAAAAGACTAAAGCACTTTGGGAAAAGATGGATGCTCAATTGTGTAGTATATTGTGGCGATCTATTGATTCCAAGCTGATGCCCTTGTTTCGTCCATTCCAGACATATCAATTAGTTTGGGAAAAGGCTCGCACTTTATACACTAATGACATATCTCGATTCTATGATGTGATTATCGCGAATGACAAACTTGAAGAAACAGGAATTGTATATGTCTACTTACTTGGGACAAGTACAGGCAGTTATGGAGGAATTTGAGAAGTTGATGACAGTTTCTGCTAGTATTGAAAAACAACAAGAGCAACGGCACAAGATGTTTCTAGTTCTTACACTCGCTGGGCTTCCTAATGACCTTGATTCAGTACGTGACCAGATTTTGACTAGGCCGGCTATCCCTACAGTTGATGAATTATTCTCTCAATTACTTCGTCTTCCTGCAACACTAAACAACCTAGTGATCGCATCACAAACACTTGACTCCTCTGTTCTCGCATCCCAGACAGTGGAAAATCAGGCATCTGAAACTAGCTAGAATAGACGAGGAGGAGGTCGTTTTGGAAGATCTAGACCCAAGTGTTCTTATTGTAATAAACTTGGACACACTCGTGAAATGTGCTATTTTTTACATGGTCGACCACCCAAAAATGCTTATGTTGCTCAGACCGAGACTACAGGTAATCAGGGATTTTCTTTATCTGAAGGGGAATATAATGAGTTTCTTCAGTTTCAAGCAAGTAAGCAGACATCTCCACAAGTAGCCTCGTTACTCAGACTGATACTTCTGTTGCTGGTAATTCTTTTGCTTGTGTTTCCCAGTCTAGTACTTTTGGACCATGGGTCATGGACTCAGGCGCTTCTGATCATATCTCTGGTGATAAATCACTTTTGTCGAATATTGTGTATTCACTGTCTCTTCCCACTATTACTTTAGCCAATGGGTTTCAAACTAAAGCAAAAGGAGTTGGACAAGCTAATTCCCATCTTCGATCACTCTAGATTTCGTTCTTTATGTCCCTGGCTATCCTTTTAGTCTTGCATATGTTAGTCGTTTGACTTGTTCCCTCCATTGTGGTATATATTTTATTGATGCTTCTTTTATTATGCAGGACCACAGTACGAGGCACACAATTGGCACAGGGCGTGAATTAGAAGGCCTTTACTACCTTAACTCACTCAAGCCTTTATTACCTTTACTCACTCAATCCCTCCACAATATGTCTAGTTACAGATCCTCCATACCTAATTCACAGACGTTTAGGACATCCGAGTTTATCCACGCTTCAGGAGATGGTACTAGTTTGTCTAGTTTGTCTACATTAGATTGTTGAGAGTCATGTAGAGATTCCAGTTCCAAGTAAGTAGACATACCTTTCCAAGTAAGTAGACATATCCGATTCCTGTTTTTTAAATTTGTCATCCAAGATATCACATCATATAAAACGAGAAATGTCATTAGTGTATAAAGTCCGAGCCTTTTCCCAAACTAAATGACATGTCTGAAAATGGACGAAATAAAGGCATCAACTTGGATCAATAGATCGCCACAGGATACTATATCACTGAGCGTCAATCTTCTTCCAAAGAGCTTTGGCCTTTTCATCTCTTTGACTAGCCTTTTTGGTTAAGTGATCTTGAACATCTTGACCCTTGCACCACAATTCGACAGAGGAAACCTAAGCTAAATAATTTGAGCTTCCCGTAAAGGGCTCCGAAGGGATCATTAAACTAGGGATTTCTCACTGATGCTCTGATACCATGTGAGAAGGCATGGGAGATAATATGTTTACAGACATTACATAACACTAATACCTATTCTCCGATGTGGGACACTAGTATATTATTATATATACTATTATCTAACAACTCCAATGGAAGATGGTGAGAGTTTGGATTTGGGAAGCGGAATTGATTGAGGATTTTTGATGTTCCAGAAAAGCATAAGACATAGTATTAGGCTGAAAAGCTTGATTGGGAATTATAACAATTACAATTGTATACATTTTTGGTAAGTGTATTTCTGAATAAACTCCTAATAAAATCAAATCGTATAAATTCTTAAAAGCCATAAGGAAAATATTCTCCGACTGATCTTATGTGTTAAATCATCTTTTGTGATGAGTAGTACAATTCAAACCCATAAAATCTATTCATGCAGTAAAACAATAAGAACTAGCGCATTGCATCCTGCTGAGAGGATGGTGATAAATGCACATTTCCTTGAAGATTCCTTTGGTTATGACTAGATGACAGCCTTTTTCTTACATTGCTCTTTATTTTCCTTGATTTGATTAATATCTTTTATAAATTCTCCAAATTTAGGATAATGTTCGCGAACTCCATTTCTCTATGGTTGACGGTGACTTCAAGAAGTTTGAAGGCAGATGGTCTGTGAGAGCTGGAAAAAGGTAAGATCTTTATCGGAGCAGACAGAACTTCTCTTTTCCTAATTATCCTTTTATGTTGTCTTCCATATTAATGTCAAAATCTGCAAATGCCTTTTTCAGAAAATAAGGTAGGATTAGGAGAGAATTGGCCTCAAACGAGTCAAAGGACAATTTCCCCTAGTGCACTTATGATGCAGACATATTTCTACATGTAGACATAGTTCTTCCTTAGTTTCTTGTTTCCCTGGTTTCCTTTTCAGGTCTTCAACAGCTATACTAAGTTATGAAGTTAGTGTCATACCAAGGTTCAACTTTCCTGCCATTTTCTTGGAGAGGATTATCAGGTCAGACCTCCCAGTAAATCTTCAAGCCTTGTCCTACAGAGCTGAAAACAGTTATCAAGGTGATCAGAGTGTTTCTGTCACTTGTGCTAATACCAAAGGCGAACCTGGTTCTTCCCTTATTCCCGTGATGAGAGATATTGATTGTGCCATATCCCATGAGAATAAATCTTCCAGTGAAAACTTAAAGGACAAGTTTGTCAAAGACACTTTTGGCCCGTTGGCACCAGCTACAAGTGATGTGAGTAATAATTGGGGAATATTTGGGAAAGCTTGCAGACTTGACAAGCCATGCGTGGTGGATGAAGTCCATCTCCGAAGATTTGATGGTCTACTGGTAATTGATAGACTTTATACTATGACTTACCTTTTCGTGCGAAGCCATATTATTTTGGTAGTCCCTTTCATAAATTGATTTTGGATGAAGGAAAATGGAGGTGTTCATCGCTGTGTTGTTGCTAGTATTACAGTAAAGGCTCCAGTTCGTGAAGTGTGGAATGTTTTGACTGCTTATGAAAGTCTTCCCGAGTAAGTTTTAAGGGCTTTCCTCTGATCATGTTTGAGTTTTTTTATAGTAAATTGTTCATGTAAACTCATCATTGATATCTGTTTCCTCTGGTGATTACATTTCACTTAGTGTATATTTTAGATGTGCCTTTAAGTGGCAGAAATGAGGGAAACTTGGCCTTGCTTTGATTCATAGATATCACTAGATGTCTTTTGGCTAGCTACATAAAAGTTTCTTAAGCTGCAAACAGTAATATAAGGTAGCATTCTCTTGTTTGTCTTAAGTAAAGTCTCTCTGATGTTTAATTCCATGTTTCAGATTTACCGGCTTAGAGAGATACAATCTCTGTATCCTGGTTCTTGTGAAAGTAAAGGAATTCAATGGTATTAGAGAACCATTTGACTAACTCTGGAAGAACAAACCTTAGCTTCCTAAAGATGCGTAAATCCTCGTCAATTAATTATTGTATGGTAAAAATGAAATTAAACTACAGACTAAACCAATCACTCAACATTAGAAATTCATCCAAAGTTTGAAGTGCTTAGAAATAGAAACACGTTGAATCATAGTCTTATTCAGTGTAAAGCAAATTCCTAGCCTTTATAATATCTTGCAACCAAGGATGTCTTATTGTTAACTGCTTTTTTTGTATTGAGATATTATAATTTCCGGCTTGGTCATACTAATGTTAATTTGTCCCGAATTGTTGCAGGATAGTTCCAAATTTGGCAATCAGTAAGATCTTATCACGGGACAACAACAAAGTTCGCATTCTTCAGGTGGCTTGCGTTTGAATTAAATAACAGAATAAAGCAGCAGTATATTACATTTGAACTGCATGGAATTGTGTTAGTTCATACTGAAAGTAATAACATTTTCTTATATCTAAACATCCATGACAGAGAATCTTAGAGAAAGTTTTTCTTAAATTGTGTTAAATAAACCTCTGATGTATCTCTACAAATTTTTTCCTTGTGCCTGCAAAGCAAATGCCTTCTCCATGATGGGTTTGGTAACATTGTTTCTGTTTTCCCCTTTTCTCCCTTCTCAGGGGACTAATTGTTTCCTATAATCTGGTTCTTTTATTTGGTAGAGTGGAATCTTGAATCTTACAAGAGAACCTGGAGAAAAACCAAAATAAACAGAAATTAGCTAAATGATCTGAATGGGTCTTTTACTTTGCTTTGGTAATGATAATTAAAATTCTTAATATATAGGACCTTAGGTTTTCGACTAGAAAAAACGTTGAATGATTATGGACCTTAGGTGACATGAGACACCACTAGGCATTTGTTTTGGATGACTCAGTTTCCAAGTTGACCTGGAGTAGGGACTAGGGAACTCAATCTCCTAGTTAGTTTATCTTTTTTTCCCACTATTCCTTGGTGTTGTTGCCTTTGAACATCTATAGAAATTTCTTATTATGAAATTAACTCATATTTGCTATACAACTATATTGTAGTTTTCTATCTGATTGTTACGAACTACGATTTCTTTCTGTAGGAGGTTTAGGTCCACTCCTTTGCCTGTAAAATGTGGAGATATATTGAGATAATTTGTGTAGTTGTGGAGAACCAGAGAGAATAGAAAAGCAAGAGGCTGCGCTTCTTTATGAGTTGAGAAATGGTGTGTGAGAGAAATAGCACGGGAGAAAATATTATTAATTTACCTATTAACTGTTTACTTACATTGAGCCCTATTTATACATACACTTTACATATTACACACTACCTATTTTCCAATATGGGATACTAAGAATACATATCATATCTAACACTCCCCCTCAGTGGCGTACGCAAGAATTTTCGTAAGTGGTGTCAATATTTGAAGAAGTGAACAAATGAATAAATTACTGTAACGACAAGCAGTGTCATTTCTTATATTTATACCCAATATTTTAATTTTATGAATTATTTATACATACAGATTACAAAAAAAAAAAAAATTGACGAAGCGGTGTCCTGTGACACCGCTTCAAGCAAGGTACCTACACCCCTGCTCCCCCTCAAGTCGGTGCATATAGATTATATGTACCGAGCTTGTTATAAATAACCAATACGAGGACCGGTGAGGGACTTGGTGAAATATCTGCAAGCTGATTATTTGACTTCACAAACTCTGTAACAATATCTCCTGAGAGTATCTTTTCTCTGATGAAGTGACAATCAATCTCAATGTGTTTAGTTCTCTCATGGAACTCCAAATTTGATACAATATGAAAGACAACTTGATTATCACACATTTCACTTTCTTGAGCAACTGTTTGATCCAAACTAGCTCATATGTTGCCATAGACATTGCTCGATATTTTGCTTCTGCACTAGACCGAGCAACCACATTCTATTTCTTGCTCTTCCAAGACACCAAATTACCTCCTACTAAAACACAATTTCCAGACATAGAATGTTTATTAGAAGGTAATCTTGTCCAATCAACGTTTGTGTATCCACGTTCTGCTCATGGCCTCAATCCTTTTGCCTGGGCTGATTTTATATACTGAAGAATTCGGATAACTACATCCCAATGACTATCACAAGGAGAGTTCATAATTGACTTACAACACTCACACGGAAGGAAATGTCAGGTCACTCACTGTGAGGTAATTCAACTTATTAACCAACCATCTATATCTTGCAAGATCGATAAGAGGTTTTCCCGGTCCCGGCTGAAGTTTAGCATTCAGATCCATATGAGTGTCACCGGGTATACAACCCGTCATTCCTGTCTCCTCAAAAATGTCTAAGGCAGACAATACCAGAGCTAGATTGAGCGACTTCAACAACAACAACAACAACTACCCAGTGTAATCCCACAAGTGGGGTCTGGGGAGGGTAGTGAGTACGCAGACCTTACCCCTGCCCCGAAGGAGTAGAGAGGCTGTTTCCGAAAGACCCTCGGTATTGAGCGACTTCAATACCTAAAAATACTTCAATCTGCCCAGATCCTTAATCTGGAATTGTTGAAAGAGATGATGCTTCAAACTAGTAATACCATCTTGATCATTGCGAGTAATAACTATATCGTCAACATAAACCACCAAATAATACACAAATTTGGAGCATAATGTCGATAAAATACAGAGTGATCAGCTTCACTACGAGTCATGCCAAACTCCTGAATAACTATGCTGAACTTCCCAAACCGGGCTCAAGGAGACTGCTTTAGACCTTAAAGTGATCGGCGCAAGCGACATACAAGTCCAAATATGTAGTTAGAAATCGGGTTCCAAATTCATTCTCTTAAGTTCATACCAAAAACCTCAATTTTTACACTTAAATCCTTGATTTAGGGGTAAAAAAACATCCATGTAAAGTCTTGAAATATAATCATCAAATGAGTAGAAATCACTTACCCTCTTGCCTTGTATCAAAATCTCCTTGAAAAATCGTCCATCTCCAAGTTTAGGGTTCAAAATATGAGAGAATGGGCAAAAATCTTGGAATAACAACTTAGATACACTGCCCAGATCGCGAAAGGGCCTTCGTGATCGCAGAGCACAAATGTCTAGTGCTCTACGCAGTCGCGACCCTCAACCTCGCGACGGCGTAGGCCAACTCGCCGCCTCACTCTTGTACCTCTTCGCGAACGCGATCACACCCACGCGAATGCTGTGACCAGCCCTCTCCAGCCTACGCGATCGCATCCCTTCGCCCGCGATCGCGAAACACGACCAACCCGACCACCTTCCTTCTTCGCGATCGCATAGATCCTTCCGTGATCGCGAAGTGCAAGACGTCGCCAGCCTGACTCCCTCCGCGATCGCGAGACTCAGCTCCGCGATCGAAGCACCACCCTGCACTAGAAAACCAGTAGCCTGAATCATGTCCATATACTTCCTGTAAGCTTGTCGCAAGACTTGAAACATAAAAAACAACAGCAAACCAAGAATCGAAGATCAAATTCATCTCTTAACTTTTCAAACTTCGCCGAATGCATCCGAATCACCCTTGACATTCCGGATTACAACCAAACTACACACAAGTTCATATCAACCATTAGGACCTATCCAAGGTCTCAAAACCATGATCTAAGCTCATTAACCCAAAAGTCAACTACCTGTCAAACTTAAGAACTCTCAAATTCTTCAAATTGCCAACTTTCAACAAAAAAGAGCCAAACCTTCTAGGAACCTCTAAATTCAAATCTGAAAATACGCCTATGTCCAAAAATATCGCCATACGAATATATTGGAACCCTTAGATCCCGATTTCGAGGTTGTTCACTCAAAAATCAAACCTTGGTCAAGTCTTACAACTTAAGCTTTCCCAAATGGAACTAAGTGTTCCAATTCACTCTCAACCCTTCCCGAAACAAAACCAACTATCCTTACAAGTCATACAACATCAAATAAACATACGGGAAACATCAAATAGGGAATGAGGTTCTAATACTCAAAACGACCGGTCGGGTCGTTACACTACCTATTTCCAATGTGGGACACTAACTTTACATTACATACACAGTGTGGAAGGTACTTTGGTTGGGTTTACCGGGCCTGCAAATCCAACTTTGAAATTCTGGTACTAAGTTTCTCATGGTGAAAGAACAGGTCATCTTTCCGTGAAAAAGCACAAATACTTGTCGAACCAGGTTAAATCCACCAGTCTTTCTTATTGTACAATCTAGTCATGTTGCTTTAGTTTGCATCAATTTAGTCCGGCTGTGTCAAATTGGATTAATGTTAGTGCAAACGCTTCCCCAATGGTCTAACTTTATTTCCCAATACATCAATGTCGTTAAAAATGACCATCGCGTGTAACTTTAAAAATGGTGGTATATCATATATTGTGGGGTTTCCTTGTGTTAAAACCTGCTTACACAAAGTTGCCCAGGAGCTAGTGGTNTTCTGTATTGTAATGAAATATGTTTATCATATATTAGTAAGTGGATAACTCCTTGAATCAATAAGGTGATGCTTCTACTTGTCCCTTTCCAGGAAGGATGCAAGGGTCTCCTATACATGGTACTCCATGCACGTGTCGTCCTAGACTTATCTGAACATATAGAACAAGAAATTAGCTTTGAGCAGGTGGAAGGCGACTTCGATTCTTTTCAAGGAAAGTGGATCTTAGAGCAATTAGGCAGTCATCATACACTACTGAAGTACAGCGTGGAGTCAAAAATGCACAAGAATTCTTTTCTTTCTGAAGCAATTATGGAAGAGGTTTGTATCAATGGCTACTCTCTTCATCCAGTTGACATTGAGATTTATTTTCCTACATTCATATGCCAGGATTACAAGAAAATTTTTGTCTGAAAAACCAACTTGTATTAAATTGGTTGTAGTCTGAAGTTACCTTATTTCGGGTAGTCTAAACTCTTATATAAGGAGTGCTAAATAAGAAAAGTTATTAAACAAGGAATATTACGTAAATACCAGTACACCTAATGTTGACAGAATTTATGAAGAATATTTTATATTGTTAATACGAATACCTATTCTAGGGAAAATTTCGGATCTCCTCTCAGGTTTTGCTTCATAATACTAACCTCCCTTGTGGTTTGCAATATTATAGTTAACTCCCTTATTTGGATTTCTTTGTATGGGATCCACCCCGTCTAAATGGAAATAAAAATGCAAAGAAATGATGTGTGAGATGTAAAGGCACAGGAAAATATTATTAAGATGCATAACTTAATTATCTTACAATGAGCCCTATCTATATACAGATTTTACACAATACATACGACCTATTGTCCAATGTGGGACACTAAGCGCGCGCGCGCGCGCGTACACACACACACACACACATATATNATATATATATATATATATATATATATATATATATATATATATATATATACCGAGCTTGTTACAAACGTAAATGCGAGAAATAATACATGGGAAAATTATATTATTGATATCTTTTAACGATAGTACAAGGACCCTATTTATAACAATATACAATTATACACTAATCCTATTCCATGTGGGACTATACTTATTTACAATTATATTAACTATCTAACTCTCCCCTGTCAAGCTGGTGCATATAAATCATATGTACCGAGCTTATTACATATGTAGCTCATACGTGGACCAATGAGAGACTTGGTGAAAATTTCTGCAAGTTGATCATTCGACTTCACAAACTTTGTTGTAATATCTCCGAGAGTATCTTTTCTCTGACAAAGTGAAAGTCAATCTCAATGTGTTTAGTTCTCTCATGGAACATTGGATTTGATGCAATATGAAGAGCAGTTTGACTATCACAAATAAGTTCCATCTAGTTGATCTCACCAAATTTCAATTCCTTGAGCAACTGTTTGATCCAAATTAGCTCACATGTCGCCATGGCCATTGCTCGATATTCTGCTTTTGTACTTAGACCGAGCAACCACATTCTGTTTCTTGCTCTTCTAAGATACCAAATTTCCTCCTACTAAGACACAATATCCAGAAGTAGAACGTTTATCAGAAGGTGATCCTGCCCAATCAGCATCTGAGTATCCAACGATCTGCTCAAGGCCTCGATCCTCAAACAATAATCATTTTCCTGGAGCTGATTTTACATACCGAAGTATGCGGACAACTGCATCCCAATAACTATCACATTGAGAATCCATAAACTGACTTACAACACTCACAGTCTCACAGGAGCGGAAATGTCAGGTCTACTCAATGTGAGATAATTTAATTTACAAACCAGCCACCTATATATTGCAGGATCGCTAAGCGGCTCCCCCTGTCCTAGCAGAAGTTTAGAATTGGGATCCATCAGACGGTCAACAGGCTTGCAGCTGTCATTCCTGTTTTTTCAAGAATGTCTAAGGCATACTTCCGTTGTGTGATCACAATACCTGAGCTAGATTGAGCGACCTCAATACCTAGAAAACACTTTAACCTGCCCAGATCTTTAGTCTGAAAGTGCTGAAAGAAATGGTGCGTCAACTTAGTAATTACCTTCTTCATCATTGCCAGTTATAACAATAGCAACATAACCACCAGATAAGTACGGACATTTGAAGCAGAATGCCGATAAAACACAGAGTGACCGACTTCACTATGAGTCATGCAAAACTCCTGGATAGATATGCTAAAGTTAGCAAATCAGGCTCGAGAAAGACTACTTTAGACCATAAAATGACCGGCGTGTGCGACATGTGCTAACTTATCTTTTCCGGGTGTAAGGTATGAACAAAACATGTGCTCCCAAATACACGAGGTGGAAGAGGGAACAAGGGTGTGTGAGGAAACAACACAAAGAATGGAACTTGATTCTGGATAGCTAAGCATGGCATACGATTAATAAGATAACAAGATGTGACAATTGCATCCCAAAAAACACAACGGAACATGAGATTGTATGAATATGGTACGAGCAGTCTCAATAAGATGCCTATTCTTCATTTTCACTACCCCATTTTGTTGAGATGTGTATGGACAAGACGTTTGATGAATGATTCCATGAGAGTTCATAAAAATCTGAAATGGAGGAGACAAATACTCTGGGCATTGTCACTATGAAATGTGCGGATAGAAACCCCAAATTGATTTTGGATTTCAGCGTCGAAGGTCTGTAAAATAGAAACAACGCAGGTCAATTTTTCATCAAGAATATCCAAGTGCACCTGGAATAATCATCAATGAAACTAACAAAGTAGCGGAATCCCAAGGTAGAATTGACCCGACTTGGATGCCAAACATCTGAATAGACTAAAGTGAAAGGTGACTCTGCTCGATTATCAGGACGCCGAGGGAAATGAGAGCGACTATGCTTACCGAGCTAACATGACTCACACTCTAGAGTGGACAAGTGAAACAAACCAGGTACCATTTTCTGAAGTTTTGATAAACTGGGATGTCCCAATCGTTTATGTAATAAATCTGGTGAATCAGTAACAGAACGAGTTGTTGATGTGGGTTCATGTGATTTAGCAAGGATAAGGTAATAAAGTCCATTTGATTCATGCCCTGTACCAATGATCTGCCCCGTACTGCGTTCCTGTGTAAAAACAAGGTCATCAAGAAATAAAATAAAACATTTAAGTGATTTGGCTAAGCGACTAACGACTATGAAATTAAAAGGACTAGTGGGAACATAAAGAACTGAATTCAAGGTAAACAATGAAATGGACTTGCTTGACCTATTCCAGTTGCCACAGTTTGAGACCCACTGGCCATTGTGACCGTTGGAAGAGATTGATAATAGGAAATAATAGTGGAAGCAGATTTATTACCAGAAATATGAGACGCTCCTGAATCAATTACCCAATTACTGGGAGAACGAAGGTTTCTAGATACAAGTAACGCTATTACCTGTTTGAACAATAGTAGCAATCTCACAAGATGGCTGTCTACAAGCTTTGTACTAAAGGAACTCTATATATTCCGATAAAGAAACCATCTGGATTGGATTCAATGCATTGGATCCAACGGATTGTGAGTTAAAGGCTTCTGATACGAATGCCATTATAATGTTCACGCCGCAAAAATCTGAAAATTATTGTTCACGCCGGAAAAAATATAAAAGTGGTCGGAATTTGGTTTAAATTGGATGGGTAGGCTCGGAATTGCAAAGGAACATATTGGCCTGAAGAAGTTTTGTAAATTTTGCTGGAAACAGCCTCACGCGCCGGCGCATGGACGTCGGAACTTCGCTTGAGAAATTCTTTCGGCAGTGCGTGAAGGCGCGTGGATACTTTTCTGCCGGAGATTTTTTTCATGGTTGGTCGCCGGAGGCTGATCTACTTCGCGGTAGTGTTGGTTTTTGCACAACGATGACGGATAATATTGTTCTTGTCGGCATACCTGTTTTTGCTGGAAAAGGGCTCCGGTTGACTAATTTCTCTTCCCGGAGTCGCTGGAATTTATGCACATCGATAAATTTCTCACGGTTGCTCTGATACCATGTGAGAAAGCATGGGAGAAAAATATATTATTGATATTCTAACTATGTCACAATGAGCCCTTTTTATAAGTATACATAACATAACCTACTCTTATTACATAGGGACTAGGACTAATTATATATATTCACAACTATCTAACATGAAAGTTTTGGAAAATAAGTTCCCTTTTGTTGGGAAAATTATTTTCTTGAAATTAGAGGAAAATTTGTTCATAAGAAAAATATTTTTCAAAATATTTAAGCCAGCTTACATGAAATAATTAAAAATTATCTTCCAGAAAATAGTTTCCTGCATACCCATACACACCCTTTATGAGAAAAGAATGAGCTGGGAGTTCAATTGTTTGATGAAGGTGTGAGCCCTAATTGTTCAACTTTTGTAGGTGTCATAGCATGTTGTGTCCATGCAGGTCTGGTCCAAAGAGGTGGAGATTTTTTGATTCGATGATTGCCAATCTTGGTATAGAGCCAACATTTGAGCATTATTGATGCATGGTTGATCTTCCAAGTCGTGGTAGTTGTCTAAAGGAGGCTCATAACTGGTGAATTTACAACCATGCCGATTGGAACCAAATGCTACTACATGGGGTGCGTTGATTAGCACTTGTTACATTTAGGGGGAAATGGATCTTGCTTAATGTGCACTTAGAACTTGTTAAGCATGAACTTTGGAATTCTGGTAACTATGTATTGTTGTCCAGTATATATGCCGAACGATGAAAATGGGAAGCAGTTGCGAAGGTGAGGGTAATAATGAGAAGGGAAATAGCATTAACAAATCACCAGGCGGTAGTTTGTTTATTTTGTACTTCATCATGCACCTAGTTCATAGCTAAATCCTATACTCTGTGTGTGCTGACTCATCGCATCTAGATTCTCTCCCTGGTTGAACAGCTCCATCTGAATGATCTCCTTTCTGCAAAGGTTTGCAATTTATTGCAGTAGTCTGAACAAGCATGAAAACAAACCCCAGAGAGGATGTTGGCCTTTTCTTTGAGAGACATTGCATTTTATATCCCATAAAAAGCACCAATTGGAAGTTGAAAAGAGCTTGCTTGGCTTGTCAGGTTTAAATGATACTACTTATAGGGCAAACCGCAAACCTTGAGGAACTAATTATATGATATGCAACTTGTAGCTTGTCTTGACATGTAACTTTTAGGGTAATAAAATACCTAATTCACATAAGCAAAGACAATAAATCTGCAGGAAATATTACGAATTAGAACCTTCATGTGCCTTCTGCTGCTGGAAAAATGACGAGTGAAGAATGACTGCATTTACAGAGAAGATGATGAGAAGGCTGAAGAGGAACAGGAAAACAGAAAACTGTCGATTTGCAGAGAAAACGGAAGAGAATTTTCATGCTTACGGTATTTCTCTTTTCTTATTCTACCGGGACTTGTTAAAGAAGATATTCATTAAATAAATTAATCAAAGGAGCATAAAATTATGAAGTGCAAATCAGTCAGGTTATAGTTTTTTCCCATTCATAGGAAATAGATTAAAATAATTGTTAAGGAGAAATCAAACTAAGGGAGGTAAGCGTAATACTGCAAACTACAAGGGAGGTTAGTATTACGAAGCAAAACCCGAGGAGAGGTCTTTGAAAATTTCCCTATATTCTATCGTATTATTACATTGATTCTCTGGACTTTCAGCAGTTCGTGACATTTTCAGGTCATATATGAGGACCTTCCCTCTAACTTATGTGCAATCCGTGATCACATTGAGAAAAGAGAAACTGAGAAACCTCTTGAGAAAATTAACCATGATGCGTGTAGAGAGGCATCGGTTAGTTCATCAATCAAGGATTCATCTGTTTATTCTGATAGGCCAGCTGTGCAGAATTCAGACAGTTGTAGTTTATATTCACCCCGACGAAGGCCGAAAGTTCCAGGGCTGCAGAGGAATATTGAAGTTCTCAAAGCTGAGCTCTTGGATTTTATCTCTGAACATGGACAGGAAGGATTTATGCCTATGAGAAAGCAACTCAGGAACCATGGAAGAGTGGACATTGAGAAGGCGATTACACGCATGGGAGGTTTTAGAAGAATTGCTTCATTGATGAATCTCTCTCTTGCTTACAAACACCGCAAACCGAAAGGTTACTGGGATAGCTTGGACAATTTACAAGAGGAGGTTAGACACCAGTTCTTCGTACTAATTATAACTTCTGATTTCTTGCATAAACTGTGAATACATGCAAAAGCAGAAAACATCATAAGAGATACTGATCAATGGGGAAAAAATTGAGTTTCACTCTTTAAGAAAGTTTACCACCTTTTTTGTTGCATTTCATATTTTTTTTGATTATTTTGATTAAGATTGGAAATTAATCTGCAACTGCAACTTCTCAGATCAATCGCTTCCAGACGAATTGGGGAATGGATCCATCATATATGCCCAGTAGAAAATCCTTTGAACGTGCAGGTATGGAACTTGATTACAAGATTTTGTTCCTGTTTTGGTGTAATTGTCTCATCCGCTCCACCCACTGCCCTACAAAAATGGAAGAAATAAGTGAAATAAAAGTGGAGGATACTGTGTCACACAACTTCAGCAATGTTCAAACTGAGATGGTTTAAGAATCAGTGGTAAACAAAAAGTTTAAAACATCAGGCTTTGCTAACTGTTGAGCTTTGTTTAAGAAAATTTGATTTAGTTATTTGAATCTGAGAAATTTAAAACATCAGGAAATAAGAGGGTTTACGTTTATAGTACTACGTACTTTTCAAGCTCCAATGCTCTGTAACTTTGATGGGTACCAAACTTCATAGGGTTCCTGGTTCCGGCGTTACAACGTGTTTTGAAAGTGTAACTCATCTTGAGGAAGTTCTATGGTCCCGGGCCACAATGGTGGTTGACACTTGGGACAATCAGATATTTGGATTCCATCTGGGTGCCACATGACACAATGTTTATGAGGCGTAGAGTTGCGGTGATTCTTTACCTCGCATATGGTTCTGATTGTTTCAAGTTATCTCCTACAGGTCGCTATGATATTGCTCGTGCATTAGAAAAATGGGGTGGCCTTCATGAAGTTTCACGTCTTCTGTCACTTAAGGTAAGGCATCCTAACAGACAAGCAAACCTTGCCAAGGAGACGAAAGTTGAAGTGTTAGCTAATGATGTAAATGGTGAAACAACATCGTCTAAACCTTTTGTTGCACAAGATGCACAAAAATGGCTCATGAAACTCAAGGATTTGGACATAAATTGGGTGGAATGAGTATTGACTTTGTTTCATTATACTTTTCTGCTGAAAGTATGACAACAACTAATTGTGTCAAGTGTACATATAACAATCAAATATGTGCCCATAATTTGAGTTGATTCTCCATGTCCATTTTCGAGTTTCATTTCAAATCTTATGTTGACTGTTCAATCTACATTTACTACGTGGTCAAGTAACAACGCATCATGAGTTTTGAACTTGTCCTTGAGGGCAGGGGTGACATGGTTTAGGCAAAACCCGAAATTCGAACCGAAATTGAATATTTTTTGGAGTTTTGGTTTGGATTTTCGGATTACAATTGGTTTCAGATTTACTTTATAAAATTTCGGATTTCGAATTGGATTTAAGATTTTTTGATATTTAGAAATGCAAAATATTTATACTTTATATTTTGTCCTTACCCATTAGACACATATTTTCCATATGGCAAATACTAATAAGTCAAATACCCCACACGTTAGATATTGGCTTTATATTCAATATCAATTACTAACTTCAATATCAGATACCATACTAAATCGAATATAGGATTTTCTTCTTTCTCACCCACGCCAGCTTTCGTTTTATGCGTTTGTGAACACCGAAGGCTGGAGCTGCAATACTATCCAATTTGGCATGGTCTTGATGTATTTGACTTGCTAATTCGTTGGACTTTATTAATACTTTTGTTGCGCTTTAATAATGAACGTTTGCATGCTTTATTTGGATGATGTATGGTGGGAATAATGAACTATTTAGGCAATTTGACATGATTTCTTTGTGTTACTTTTTTATAAGAAGAATAAAGAAGATCGACTTAGCGGCTGAAAACCAAGAATTCGAAATACCCAATCCGATTAATTAGAAACCGAATTTAAAAAGTTTGATCCACTTGATCTTTATTTGGATTGTATTTGAATTGTAATTTCTTCAATATGAAAATCGTCATTAATTATTTTATATTGGACAGAATAGTAATTTTAGTTATTTTCCTTATATGCAGGAATAGTCATTAATTATTTTTCTAATGCTAGGGACAAACATTTAATTAATAGCCTAATATTTAGGACTTTTATATGAAAAATCATATAATTATCCTTTTGTTTTGAAATTTTTGTTTAAGAGTCCTTGACGTGCTCTATTTTTTTTATTTTTAAATTTTAGGTTTAGTGTTGTTTATTTTCTTTTTCTTTTTTAGAACACCTTTTCTTCGTATAAGTTATGTAATTTGATTATACAATGAGCTACAATAATTTATTCATTTTCTAATATGTTTATAATAATTCATATAGTATTTATTATTAATTAAAAAATTAAATCAGTTGCATTTTATTTTTGAAAAAAATATATTATTTTCTATCAATTTGTTAATCCTGTTTGAGTCTTCTAAAATGAATTAGGGAATAACTCTTTAAAAATTCTTAGGTTTTCAAGGATTATATGTGATTGTTGAAATTGAAAAAGAAGCATGATAATTTATGAATTTAAAATGATTGAATTAAAAAATTAAAATAAATTTTTAGTTAAATATATTGACTAATGATTGAGAACTTGTATGAAGATTCATCGTTTTAGGAAAAATTAACTTTTATTTTATCACTCAAATATAATATTTTAGTATATTATTTATATAGTATTCTATAGTTCTTTCTTATTGAGATAGTGTACACGCGCAAAGCGCGTATCATAAGATTAGTTCAACTAAAATAGGGCACCCACTTTACTTATTTTTTAAAATTCCCTTTCTTTTTATAACCAAAAGGCCAAAATACATATGCGTCCCTTTAAATTTGCAATTTTTTTTTATGTAGACACCGTACTAAGGGTTGTACCTATTGACTACCAAAATTCGAATCAAACTGTCTATTAAACCAACACTGGTGATATAGCACAGTATGTGTATTACTGGCTTTGAGTGCGTGAAAGATAGTAATTTTTATCCCGCTTCCTCTCTCTGTCCACACCACCTCCACCATCATAGCAGAGGCGACTCAACACTATGTGGCCTAAAGAGAAAATTTAAAAAGAGGCCTCAAAATACATTCGAGGTTAAGAAGTACTTTTTCATATCTAATCCTTTAATAATTTTATTAGCTTAAGATTGAAAAATTGTTTAAAAAGCACCTAAAGAATAGAAGAAGATTCTACAAAATCATAGTTATACACAAAATTGATTCAAGTTGAAGTGAGTTAGACAAAAATTAAGAAGTTGAGCTCATCCACCATGCATGAGGTAACAAAAACGAATAACAAAAAATAGGAAGTAAATGCAAATTTAATAATCTACAATTTTTAGTAAAAAATTTAAAAATTGACAATAAATGATTTATTTATCACTAATAATAAATACATAATTATTTATACTATATACAATCTGAGAAAATTTGGGGCCTTAATTTTTTGGGGGCCTAAAGCCACTGCTTTAGTGGCTTTAGGATTGAGCTGCCACTGCATCATAGCCACGTCGCCACCACCATCGTGATTCTTCCTCCACAGTGAAATCACCCCAATCAAACATCCCTTCACCCTTCCACCACTATCGCACAAACCATCCCAATTAGATAATGTCACCCACAGTTCCACCACCATCACGGCCACTGATTTTTTCACCAGTAGCCCAGCATTCTAATGGAATCAGTAATAAGATTTTTTACCCTAAACTCGGATAACAATTGAACTTATACGCGGTTTTAAGGATACGTGATATAACTTGATACAAATTAAGAAGAATAAATTAATATTGATATTGACGATGAAAGAAATAATGCAAACCACATGAATTGAACAACATTGGCCCTTGAGTTCAGTCACCCTTGAACCAAATTTGTTTCAACTTGTTTATGAACAGAATAACAGGATAATGAAAGCTAGAAAATGACAGTATATTGCTTAGTATTGCGTGAATATGATATGTTTACAAATGATCAAACCCCCCTTTATGTAGTATGGGAGTCCTACTCTAGGTACAATTCTATATGAGGTAAGAAATCCCATAATTGGCTAATTAATCGGACTCTTCTTGATATGTGCCGGGATTCGCGCCGTGATCCTCGCTCGGCTGCGGATATTTTGGCTTTCCGTTATTCGGCTCGGTAAGCTTCCCTCTATCTCTATCTTGTTTGGTCTCGATCTTGGTCTATCTCGATCTTGATCGATCTCAGGGCCACGAGCTCGACAACCTAACTTTGCATCATGGTTTGATATAATACGAGGCTGAACCTTGACTTATCGCGTTCCAGTCTCGATCAGTCATACAAAAAGGGCAAGCCCAATTTTGACCGTATACAGATAGTCCCCTCCTTTCTTGGAGAGAAGATGAAGAGAAACGATATGAACCTTTCCAGTTCGGTCTCGATATGCCATGACATAAGCGACGAGCCCGACTATGACGTCAGCGACAAGTGGATACTGAAACGTCCCATCGGTTCGGTTACCGAGGCATTAAATGCCTGTCAGTTGCTGGTCGGCCACCACCGGTTCTAAACCGCCACCAGGAAGCTATAAGTTCCGCCATCGTCTTCCACTCAAACTTTACGCTCAAAATTTCCCTCATTGTTTCTTCTCTTCAAAAATCTCTTTGCTTGCAACTCTCGCTCCCAAATCTCTTGAATCTCAAGCAAATCTCATATCATCCTAATTCTCTTCTCTTCTACTTTACAATGGAAAAAACTTCTAAAACCGTACCGCAAAAGGAGACGGCCTCTTCTTCACCGCCCGCTGGCGACGGAGCTACAGCGGAACCTCCCCTTGAGGATTTCGTTCCGGGAGGGTGCCCTACTGTCGCCGATTTTAGGATTGAAACAACCTCCTCAGTACCTGGTCGATGTGAATCGGTCTCGAGGTACATATGCACGATAACCGATGATCTTCTTGACAAAGTTAAAGAGGAGTGCCACTGGATTGATAAACATGTTGTGGTACCTTCGCCCGAGGAGTCGATCACTACCCATGTGGAGTGTTTTCTAAGTGTTTACACTTGCCCTTTCACATTGGGTCCCTTAGACCCTATCATCGTCGCCTTCTGTGAGAGGTATGACGTGACCCTTGGCCAGACCCATCCTTCCTTCTAGAGAATAGTGATTCTCCTTCGATTTTTCGTGAGCAAAATCGAGGGATGTCCTTTTGACCCTCGACAACCTTATGTGCCTTTACAGTCCCCGACTCTATCGAGGAGGGCTGATTAAGCTTGCTCCTCGGGTCATTAAGGCCCCGTTCTCGAGCATAGATGGGGCTCGCGACCGAGGTTGGATGGGCCGGTTTGTCCGAATAAGGACTTTGAACCTGATCCCGGCTGAAGACATACCGTTTCTAGAGAAATGGAACATGAATTGTGAGTAGTACTTTGTTTTTTTAATTTCGCTATTTTACCTCTTATCCTCTTTCCTCATCTATATTTTTTTGGTGTTGCAGCTGTGACCCAGGTGCCGGAGGTAGCCCCCGATCTCAAGCAATGGGTCGAGGGCCTGGTGTCGCAGAGATCATACTCCGAGCGTGCTTGGATGGAGTTATCAAAGGGTCGATAGGAGGCCCGCAATCATGGTAAGCTTCTTTCTTAGGACGATTATCATTCGAGGATTATTTTTGAGCTTACTCGTCTTTTTTCCTTTGTAGGCCTTGGGAAGGATGTAGCAATGAGGCCCCTATCTGACGAAGAAGAAGTCCTTCCCCAACCACCTGCTCTGAAGCAGGCCAAAAAAAAAGAAGAGAAAAGGGGCTCCGAGTTCCCTGAACTCGGAAAAGGAAAAGATAAAGAAAAGGCAAGCTCGTAAACACAAAGGGAGCACCATCGCTGTATCCTTGGACTCAGTCCGTCGGCTAAAGGACGAGTCTGAAGAAGAAGAAGAAGAAGAAGGATCCAATCTGGTAGCCCGTGTGCGGGCTGGTGCTTCAATACAAAATTCCTCCATACCGGAGGAGGTTAACGAGGGAGCTTCGGCCGAGGTTCTCGAGCCAGAAAGAGTTGAGGCCACTCCGTCCCAGGCTGAGATGGTCGAGAGAGAGAGATCGGGGGCGAGGCTTCCCGAGTGGCGGAAGATGTTCCGAGCGACGTGCTCGGTGTGATTGATATTTCCGGGTCCCCTCAGATTTCGGACGCCACGATCTGTAAGGCCAATATGTTGGAAGGTCGCTATTGCGAGGGTCCTCTAGAGCCGGTTGATATCCACGGCTTCTTGGATGAGGTTGATTTCGATGCTTTGGAAGATGTCACCGGGCTTGGTAACTTACCGGTGCCGAAGAAAGCACCATCCTCGGGCGCTACTGGGTCTTCGTCGAGCCCAAAACTGGTGGACCGATTCCCGGCCCCAGGTGTTAACCCCGACCGTAGGCAGAATATAGTATTTTCCGTATCGGATGATGTCCGAGTCTTCTCTCCCCCCGTAGGGATTGCCAGCTATCTTAGATGCTTGGTGACCGAGGAAGACCAAGCCGTGATGAATGCGGTGGGAGCCGTGATGAATGTTCAATGAGGCCCAACATGCTCTGAATCGGGTAACTTCGATGGTCATCCCATTATCTCTTTTAAACTTGGAGTTTTAGGTAATTCTAACATCTTCTTCCTTGCTTGTAGGCTTCAGTGTTGCATCACGTGGCTTTTCTCCAAATCCGGGAGGAGCACGGGGCTGAGGTTCGGGACCTCTTTGAGAAAAATGACACCTACAAGCTTCTCAGTGAGAAGCTTCAGGCAGATTTAGTGACGGCTCAGGGTGAGCATGCTGAGATGGCCGAACAGGTATTCCGAGTGCTTCACGATAGTGAAGACGAATTGGAGATAACGACCAACGATCCGATTTCTGTAGGTCCGACAGAGGCTCGAACAGATGAGGGATCTTCAGAAACAAATAGATGCAATACGAGCCGAGGCTGTAGAGTTCAAGAAGAATATGGACATCTTAGCCTCGAAAAAGGAGGCCGTCCAAGCAGAGTTGGAGTCGGGCGAGTCCCAGCTCCGGGCTGCAAGAGAGAAGGCCTCGATGCAAGCCAAGAAACTCGAGGAGCTTCAGTCCCAATTAACAAACTTGGCCAGTGAGCTCGAGGCGGCCAAATTTGAGGTGGTCGTGGCCAACACCAAAGCCAATGCTAATGTGATCTAGTATAAGGACGACATCCAAGCCATCCAGGCGCAGGCAAAAAGCATGGTAGATCATGCAAAGTGGCAAGCTCGAAGGGAAGCCCTTGAGGAAGCCCATGCTCATGGCTTCGATATACAGGCTGCACTCGAGAATGCCAAAGTAGAGGAAGCTAGGGCTTGAAAGGTGGCCTTTCTCGAGGACGACTCAGATAGTTTAAGTGTGTCCAAAGGCGGGGAAGATCTTGAGGATGGAGATGCTGCCTCTGATGAAGAGCAGGCCGCTTAGTCCTTTATATTTTTTTGTTTTTCTTTTGCATCTTTTTGAGGCCATTTCGGCAGTTGTAGATTATTTTTTCCGAATTAAGCCAATTTGGCTTTTGTAAAGATCATTGTGTAAATATATACAAGGCTTTTTCCCCTTTGGCTTTCGAATTTTTCCTTTGCTTTATTTCTTGAATTCACAAAGCACGGGATGCCTTAACATAAAATATCTTGGGTTGTGTAAGTTCGATCAACCTTGCCTTTACATTATTTTGGTTTTGAGTCATCTTGGTGGTTCGGGGTTACTGGGAAACTTCTCCAAAGTAACTCAGACCATAGTTTGCCGAGGGTAGCCTTTAAAACCAGTTGTGAAAATTTTAAAGGCCTATTTTGTTACGGTTCTCGAACGTCTCCAAGCCGTGTTAATGTGGTTGTAGCCTTTTAATTCGGGCGTAGCCCAGAGAGCTTACTTTCCCAAGTTATCCAGGCTTGCCTAAGTGTAAGGCCCCGTGAAATTTTCACTCAAAAACCCGAAATCTCGTAGTGCCAAGTTAAGAATATGTGTTAGAAAGTTAAGGAAAAATGTTTTTCAGAAGAGCACGTTTCTGCGGCCCATTATGCGGCCACATAATAGCAATGCGGGCCGTATAGCTGCCGCAGAGTGAGACAGAATGTTGGCTAGTTTTGAGGACAACTATGCTGCCAATTATGCGATCGCATAATCGATATGCATAGTCGTCGCATAACCTCCTTGGGATTTTTGCGAAGGGTAGTTCTGCGGTGCATTATGCGATCGCAGAACAGGTATGCCGACCGCATATTGGTCGCATATCCGGGCAGAATATTCAAGTCTGAGGGCCACTTTTGCTGTCCCTTTTGCGGGCCGCATATCAGTTATGCGACCGCAGATTGAGTCGGGGCTCCTATTTTCTAACTTTTATAACCCGACCCTATTCCGTTAAAAACACCCTATTAGACCCTCTTGTGCTATTTTCTACTACATTTAGAGTGAGAGAAAGAGTTCTAGAGGGAGAAAGTGATCCTCACCAAGTCACTATTCAACCCTTGCCCAAATCTTTGAAGATTATCAAGTAAAGCTATTAAGCCTTCATCCTAAGAGGTAAGAACTTGTGCCCTAACCTTTGATTTCGAAATTCCTACTAAAATGAGTAATTAACAAGTGGGTTCATGGGTATAAGGATTGACTATCTTGCATGCATGTGTGATAAAAGGGTATGGGGAGATTGTGAGCTAAAAATATAACAAATGGGGTGTAGGATGATAGATCTCTCACAAAAAGGTCCTAAAATCACAATGCACACTTAGTGCTTGATAATGTGCCCAAATGAGCTAGAATCTTGATTATCCCTCTAATTTTTGGTTCAACTTGTAATTCTCATAAAATAGATCGAAGTTGCTAGGAGATCCAAAATTATTGTAAGAATTTAAGGAAAGCTCTATTGAGGTATGTATGGCTAAAACCCCTTCTTCTTAGAAATTGAGCTTCTTTGGTGTCCATGCAAATTTTGTAAGTCCGAAATTGATTGATGTATTGCTTGCTATTTCAAATGAATTGGTGTTGCAAAAATATATGTGAAAGGTGTGTCTCAATGTGTTCAACATGCTATTCTTGGTAAATTAAGGATGTGTGAAGAATGTGAACTATGTGCTAAGATGCCTAGATTTCAAGTCAAGCTTAAATTGAGATTGTTATGCCAAACTATGTGAAATCCTCTCTATGCTTACAACTTGAATTGCTCTTGTATGTGCCTATTATCTTAATCGCAAGGTTAAATGTTGAAAGTGGAAATGATGTGGAATGTGGGGGAAAAGAGTTTGAGTTATGAAATGTGGCCTAGTGCCAAGTATGATGTGATAATTGTGGCCCCAAGTGTCGATGAACTGATATATGTGGAATAAAGATTGAAATGAGATGATTGATGAAAAAGGAACAACGTCTTGGTAAGACGGCCTAGCCGATCGGGCCGTGATCGGACGCCATGCCGCACACATGGTGATATTGTGCTGATATTGAAACCGGAAAGTGGGAATGAGATTGTGACCGAGGTGCATGTCTCAAATGAGGCAACCTAGCCGATAGGGTCGTGATCGGACTCCGCGCAAGAAAGCGGTGGTATTGTGAATGATGATGTAACAGTATTAAATGTCCCAACCTAAAGCTATGGAAATTGTGTGAAAACTATGTGATCCGTTATTTGATGATGTGGTGATTGTTTAAAGCTTTGTTGACCCTTATGATTTCATTATTCTTGTATGGTTGTTCTTTCTAATGAGATGGTGTTTAGTTATACATACTAGTACTATTCCACGGTACTGACGTCCCTTTTGCCGAGGGCACTACATCTTTGAATGGATGTAGGTGGTTCCATAGCAGACAGTGCCGATCATAGATAGCGGTGTATCCTCCTCTCAGCAGCCTGGGTGAGCCCCCTTTTCTTCCAGGGGTTATGTAGTATATCTTTTGTTATAAATTACCACTTTTGAGGTATAGCCGGGGCCTTGTTGTCGGCATTATCATAACTGTCTTTTGTATCTTTAGAGGCTCCGTAGACGTTTGTGTGGGTTATGTACGGGCGATGGATGGGTCACTAGATTATGTTGTAATTCTAAACTCTTGTTCTTCTAAACTGTAACTGTATGAAGTTTAGGAAACTTAACTATGGTTTAAGTCTGTAATATAAAATGAACCAGCAATGTTATATGTACGATCTTTCCTACTATCTAATTAAATGAAAGCATGGTTTCTTGATCATAATGAGTTGGGTAGAAGGTTTCCAAAAGGGCTTGCTCAGTCGGGTTCACTCGGTTGAGTGCCGGTCGCGCCTCCCAAGGTTGGGGCGTGACACTAAGATAACAGTCCCGAAGTGGATATGGCCGTGGCCTTTAAAATTCGAGGGCTGCCTAAGAGGTCTTATGCCCCCGACGCTCAATAGTTCGATCTGTTCGAGTTTGTTTTTCGAACAGCAGTCCCCGAGTGTGGAAGTGATCATTCGATATTTGGTAAAAATCTGCCCTTGAGCTTGTTTCCCTAAAAGATCGAAAATACGAAATTTCAAGGAAAGTACTTCTCTTTATTCATATGAAGAAATAGTTATCCATGCGTACATGTTTTATGCTAAGGCTCGAGTAACTTATGTGGGCACGGTTCATTTTGACCATTTGGCCCTTACAACAAATCTTACCTATCGAGACTGTAAGGCCCCGAAAAATTTCGCAAAATAATTTAAGATTCGTGGTGCCAAGGTAGGCTAATTATATTATTTTGTGTGCAGACGAGGACTATTAGTATGATGGATATCAATTGGATATGTTAGTAAGTGTACGAGGTATATTATAAGTGTTGTGGGCTCTAAGGAGAGGCCTAAGTCTAAGTCAAGTTGGAAAATTACATAATAGACTAAAATTCCAAATAAGTACGTATAACACAAAACTTTGGACGAGCATGTCTACATATATATAAGGTGTTATGTGAAGCACAACCTATCAAATGAAATATCTTTGAGTCTAGTTTCTAACGCTTCAAACCGTTCGTCAATTGGATACTTCTACAAGAAGTTATGACCAAATTACCAAAAACTTGAAAAATGCAATTCTGCGGCCAATTGTGCGACCGCAAAAAAATTGTGCGAACCGCAAAAGTGGTTTGCGAACCGCAAAATGGTCGCAGACCTGTCCAGTGCAGCCCAGTTCTGGGCAGTAGTTTTGCGGTCCATTCTGCGACCTGCATACCCGTTCTACGGTCCATTCTGCGACCGCAAACCTGAGTTCGAAGGGTTCTTTCCTATTTTCATAACCCGACCCCATTTTGATAAATAGGCTTTGGGGCTTTATTTGGGGAAATATTTTGGTGAATCTAGAGAGAGGTGAGAGAATTTTAGAGAGATGAGGAGAAAACCTAACCTCCCAATCATCCAATCTTGCACCAATCCTCAAGCATCAAGGAAGTTAATCACTAGATCATTATCTTTTCGGGTATGTCCTACTTCTAAGATTTCATACAAGAGGTAATGAGTTCAAATATATATTGTGGGGTTGGAAATAGGCCATGCATGTGACACAAAGTTGTAGTATGTGGAGTAATGAACCATTTTGGGTAGTTTCTTGTTGAAATTGGTTAAGGGATGAAAGGATCTCCATTGTAGAGCCTTGTAGTCTATTTCGCATGTTAGGTGTTTGACAAAATTCCTAAGAGAGTTACATAATGGGAATCCTTCTAATCATTAACTGATTTTCACTATCTTCCTATAGATTGTTATTGCTAGAGGTGTTGGGGCATTGTAGTAACTTAAGGAAAGCTCGAACAAGGTATGTTGGCTAAACTTTCTCTCTTGGAATTGAATCCCACGGTGTTCATGAATTTTATGTAAGTCCCAAGTTGTTGTTCATTATAAAACTGGATATTCCGAATAAGCTAGTGTTGGAAGATATATATTTAATATGTATTCCGAGTAAGCAAAGTGTCGAGAATTATGTATTCAAAATGTTCCTATCGTATTATGTTATCTTTTAGGAATGTGTTCAAGAATGATATGTGTATTAAAATGCTATGTCTTAGAGTCGTGTTTCTAATTGAGGTTATGATGCCAAATTATGTGAGAAAATCTCAATATGCTTAAGAATCTTAATTGCTTATATGTGTACCTAAAGTCTTGATTGGGAAGGTCTTATTGTTGATAAAATATAAAGATGATTGGAAGTGAAATAAGTGAATTGGGGATATAAAGTGTGGCCAACGTGCCATGAAAGAAAGTATACTTGTGGCCAATGGAGCAGATGAAATGAAATGATCGATATGAGAAAGATTATGAAATGAGCCATGATTCAAGTGTTATAAATGACTTCGAAAATAGATTTTCCTAAAAGATTATATACTCAAGTCATGCCCAAATATGTGGTTGCTTTAATTAATGATATGTCTTGTAAGTACTCCCAACGTGTTTTGAGCTCTTATATATTCATGAGTTGAAATTGTGTATTGCCCTCTTTGGGGAAAATTATTTCAAGAATAAATGGTGTGTTACTTGTTTATGATTTTAACTTACGCTTCGATTGCCAATTATTTTACTCCATTTATTGGGAAGAAATCTATTGTGTTTAAAGTCTTCATTTTTAATGAACTTAAAGTTGTGATTTTCAGAATATTCTGTATATTGATATTTATGATGATTACCCATGAAAGGAAAAAAATAAAAGTGTGGAATATGAAATACGGTGACTTTGCCATGAATAAAAAATCTTGTGAATGTCCAAAAGAGCCAAGGAAATATTGTGGTTATGAGCGGTTGAAAATATTAAGAAAGATTTATACAATGTGAAAGATGTTGAGGTGAGTACATTTGTATTTATGTTACCTTTGTGTTCAAATCTATATAAAAATATTTTTGGGAGTATCGATAGTCATCGAGGAAGGGCAGGTTGAAATAACCTAACCCCGAAACTACACGTGCCATTGTATGAGTGAATTGTGAATATTCCCCTTATTTGGGATGAGATTGATGTGATGAAATTATCCCCCTTAATTGGGATGAGATTATTGGTAAAAGCGGATGATGTCGAACCACACGACATTGTGGTGAGACGGCCTAGCCGATCGGGCCATGATCGGACGTATGCCGCACACATGGTGGTGATTGTGCTGGAAATTGTGATATAAATTGTGATTATGGTTTATGTCTTCAAATAAGGCGGCCTAGCCGATCGGATCGTGATCGGACTCCGTGCTAGATTAACGGTGGTATATTTGCATAGAGATTGTGATAGTGCTTGAGATTGTGATTGCGGTTAATGTCTCGGATGAGGCTAGCCGATCGGGTCGCGATCGGACTCCGTGCCAAAGTACGGTGGTATTGTGAATAGAGGAATTGTAAATAGTGGCATTGTGAACAGTGGTCTTGTGGACAGTGGTATCGTGAACTGTGGTATTATCGGTACTAAAGATCTCCCAACTAAAAATATGTATTATTTTTGTATTTTGAAAATTGTTATGTTTCAATTGGGCATTTGGATATTATTGATTGTGACTTGTTGCTTTTATGGTTTTCCTTTTATTATATGGTCATTCTATTTTCAAAGAGGACTTTTAGCTTTACATACTAGTTCTATTCGACAGTACTAATGTCCCTTTTGCCGGGGGCACTGCATCTTTAATGGATGCATGTGGTTCCACAACAGGCGGCATTGATCAGTGATAGCGGTAAACTCTTTCCGGCTGACTTGGTGAGCCCACTTCATTTCTAGGTCATGTTTCTTTTGTTTCTCATGTACTGTGTTTTGAGGTACAGCCGGAGCCTTGTTGCCGGTATTTCCATATTACTCTTCAGTTGTACTTAGAGGCTCCGTAGAGAGGTTGTGGGTGGTATTTGATGTTGGGGATTGAATTAGAAATGTTGGTATTTGGCAAACATGTTTTTCAATAAATCTATAAACTCGTATTATTTTGGAAATTATGAATGAAGTTGCTAATGGAAATAGAAATTGGGGTTGTTAATGAAATTCCCTCGATGGTCAATAAATGAGATATATTTTCTATTTATTCATTCATGAGTTTGGGTAGAAGGAAATCTAACTGGCTTGCTTGGCCGGGTTCACTTGGTTGAGCGCCGGTCGCGCTCGCCGAGTTTGGGACGTGACAAACTTGGTATCAGAGCCTAAGGTTTTAAAGTGTCCTAGGATATCTCGAAGCCATGTCTAGTAGAGTCCTTTTTATCGGTGTGTTGTCGACCACATCTTTAATAAGGAGGCTACTCGGACATTTAGGAAATTTCACACTTCTTTGATATTCCAGATCGTGCGATAGAGCTCAAGATAGGAGCTAATTTCCTCGTTATGTCTTATTTTCAAGATGAGTAATCCACGAGTTTGAAGCAGTAAGGAGGGAATGACCTCACCACTGTATCTAAGAGAGATTGCACAAGAGTTTGTTAGGAGAATGTATCGAGCCATCGAGGGATTGGAAGAACTTACTGCTAAGGGCAATATCCTTGTTCCTATTAATGTCACTGCACCACGAGATCATGTGGTGAGAACACCTAAGAAACGAAAGAGGGTTGTTGGTACCAATAAGCCGGAATGTTTTATTTGTAAGAAGAACCACTTGGGTTTATGTTGGGTCACTCGTGAAATACGTTATGGATGTGGAGTCGAGGGGCATCGATTAAGTTATTGCCCTGTCAACCTAAAGTCACCAAGGAATTCACTCCTTAGTACATCATTATGAAAAACGTAAAATTTTCCTTGTTGTATATGTACATCCAAATTGAAGAGACTTCGTGAACATGGTCTTAACCAAAGCGCTGAATCACAAAACACTGCATGTATCTACTCTTTGAACGAGACGCATTATTCGTGAAGCCTCTTGATCATAATTCTCTTATTTACGCCCTCTTGAGGAATTGAGTTCTATTATTATGTCCTTGAATTGAGGTATAACTCTAGGATTAATACGTCCTACTTGCTTCCCTAAATTCTCAACAAGGGACTATAACTGAAGAATTTCTTTCAGAACCTTTTGATTCAAGTGGGTAACATCTCCTCACTTGTGCCTATTCACGCACCACCATAAAGATTACCTATGTGGTGTCAAGTTCCATGTAAAGCAGCCCAGTGTCGCGATCCTTCTTAAGCCACTCTTTCTTTCTACGGTATATGTGACTCGTATGGTTTGAAAACTCTTTTTACTCCTTTGTGAATATTATCATAAAGTATTTTCACTCTCTAGTAACATGAGAGCATATCTCAACACCTATCATATGTGTACATATCAACTGAAAGGGGTCACTTGTCCGCATAATATTTTCAAGAAATTCGAGATTTATCACAAATTCGTCACAGGAAGATCTTGTTGTTTGCCCATTGCAGTACAAATTTCGTGCCCACTTAGATCATTTCGCAGTAAGTAGCTCACTTTGTCCTTAGTATTGTATTTGCCCATGAAGTGGCCTGGTATTGAAGCCTGAGAGTTATTATGGCAGAAACATGTCTATCTCATAGAAAAGTGTTCATTCTCTCTCATCAATACATGATTTCATTCCAAATTTAGATGACCTGCCTATGTGGTTTCACTTGTGAAAGGGTTCTGATTAAATATTTCAGGTTTTGGCACATATCACGAACATTTTGATTTGGAAGACAAGTTGTCGTATCTTTAGTTCTCTCATATAGGATCAACTATCGGGAAGGGTTAAGTTGTTTGAATTATGATAATCTCATTAGTGTTCAACTTCTTTTTTTCATCCTCATGGGCTTGTGCCATAGATTCCTTGTGTCAGTTAATGTTAGGAGTGTAATTCAACTTCATGTATATTGAAACCCATATCACATTCAGGGTGCCAGAATATTCTCGTTTCGAGTTAAACTAATGTGCTATTGGTAGTAACCTTCATGTCTATTAGGATGTAACCTCCTGAAATACTTTGCTTAGCACATTGATGGATTCTTGAATAATTCCAGCCCAATCTTGAACTCTGTTGTTCCTTATTGTATTAAATCTATGGGGGTTGAAGGTTCAACCATGTCAAAGAAGAAACATCATCCCGTGATCAAATATATGGGATAGGAAATCTTATCATCATATTCATGCTAGCACATCTTAGAGTAATTGTCGGAGGTAGCCAAATGTTTAGTTTGGGTGTTCGGCGTAGAGATTTAGAGTTGAAGAAAGTGAACGAGTTATTCTCAATATTTTCTCCATGAGGATGTTATGTGAATTTCTAATAGGGGTAAAGTATGTGTAGACACATTAGGACTTATGAAATCTTGAAAGGAATATGCCAAACTATGAGTATGATGTTTCCCTATTATTGTCCTTCATGTACCCGGTGTTTCATGTGATTGTGTCTAAGAAGGTAGTTGGAATTCATTGTCTATCGTTCCGGTGAAAGCTGGTGGAGGTGAAGTAATTGGATAACTAGCCTATGAGATGTACTTAATTGTCATCCTTGTTGGGTAAGTCTGGGAGTTGAGATTGTTTCCGTGAATGTGTTATGGCGAAGTCTGTAAGTCGAGGAGGCCACCTTGAAGGCCAAAAGTGTTGTGGAAAGAAAATATTTTTGCTTGATTGTATAGCAAATGGTTATGATTTGAGAGGTACTTTCTATGTGTTATGATTTAAATATGTACAGTACATGTCAGGATACCATTGTTGATGATGTAGTACCTGTAATGTTGAAATTCGTGGTGTTGATATATATTGTGATGCTTTGTTGAGTAATGGATGTGATGTTAGGATGGTTTTGGTGATTCTCTAACAGGTGGATAGGCCAAATTACAAAGGAAACTCTGCCAAAATTTCTAAAAAGTTTGGGAGTTACTCAAAATTTGGGAGTTTGAGGTGTGTGAGAAAAGAGATAAGTTATGCTAAGTGTTTGGGGCGGACTCTACTTCTCATTCGAGGACAAATGATCCTAAGCGCGGAGAATGTAAGGCCCCGAAAAATTTCACTAAGTAATTTAAGATTTTGTGGTGCCAAGGTAGGCTAATTATATTATTTTGTGTGCATACGAGGACTATTAGTATGATGGATATCAATTGGATATGGTAATAAGTGTACGAGGTATATTATAAATGTTGTGGGGTCTACGGAGAGGCCTAAGTCTAAATCAAGTTAGAAATTACATAATAGACTAAAATTCCAAATGAGTACGCACAAGACCAAACTTTGGACGAGCATATCTACATATATATCTACATATATAAGGTGTTATATGATGCAAAATCTATCAAATGAAAGATCTTTGAGTCTAGTTTCTAACGCTTCAAATCGTTCGTCATTTGGACACTTCTACAAGAAGTTATGACCAAATTATCAAAAGCTAGTAAAATGCGATTCTGCGGCCAATTGTGCGTCCGCAAAACAATTGTGCGAACCGCAAAAGTGGTTTGCGAACCGCAAAATGGTCGCAGACCTGTCCAGTGCAGCCCAATTCTGGGCATCAATTTTGCGGTCCATTGTGCAACCCGCATACACGTTCTGCGGTCCATTCTGTGACCGCATACTTGAGTTCGGAGGGTTCATTTTCCTATTTTCATAACTCAACCCCATTTTGATAAATAGGCTTTGGAGCTTTATTTGGGGAGATTTTTTGGTGAATCTAGAGAGATGTGAGAGAATTTTAGAGAGAGAAGGAGAAAACCTAACCTCCCAATCATCCAATCTTGCACCAATCCTCAAGAATCAAGGAAGATAATCACTAGATCATTATCTTTTCGGGTAAGTCCTACTGCTACGATTTTATACAAGAGGTTATGAGTTCAAATATATATATTGTGGGGTTGGAAATAGGCCATGCATGTGACAAAAAAGTTGTAGTATGTGGAGTAATGAGCCATTTTGGGTAGTTTCTTGTTGAAATTGGTTAAGGGATGAAAGGATCTCCATTGTAGATCCTTGTAGTCTATTTCGCATGTTAGGTGTTTAACAAAATTCCTAAGAGAGTTACATCATGGGAATCTTCTAATTATTAACCGATTTTCACTATCTTCCTATAGATTGTTATTGCTAGAGGTGTTGGGGCATTGTAGTAACTTAAGGAAAGCTCGAACAAGGTATGTTGGCTAAACTTTCTCTCTTAGAATTGAATACCACGGTGTTCATGAATTTTATGTAAGTCCCAAGTTGTTCATTATAAAATTGGCTATTCCAAATATGCTAGTGTTGGAAGATATATGTTTAATATGTATTCCGAGTAAGCAAAGTGTCAAGAATTATGTATTCAAAACGTGTTCCTAATGTTCCCATCATATTATGTTATCTTTTTGGAATGTGTTCAAGAATGATATGTGTATTAAAATGCTATTTCTTTGAGTTGTGTTTCAAATGAAGGTTATGATGCCAAATTATGTGAGAAAATCTAAATATACTTAAGACTCTTAATTGCTTATGTGTATACCTAAAGTCTTGATTGGGAAGATCTTATTGTTGATATAAATATTTTGGAAGTAAAATAAGTGAATTGGGGATATAAAGTGTGGCCAACGTGCCAAGAAAGAAAGTATACTTGTGGCCAACGGAGCCGAAGAAATAAAATGATCGATGTGAGAAAGGTTATGAAATGAGCCATGATTCAAGTGTTATAAATGACTTCGAAAATAGATTTGCCTAAAAGCTTATATACTCAAGTCATGCCCAAAAATGTGGTTGTTTTAACTAATGATATGTCTTGTAAGCATTCCCAGCCTGTTTTGAGCTCTTACATATTCGTGAGTTGAAATTGTGTATTGCCCTCTTTGAGGAAAAGTTTTTTAAGAATAAATGGTGTGTTACTTGTTTATGATTTTAACTTGCGCTTCGATTGCCAATCATTTTACTCCATTTATTGGAAAGAAATCTATTGTGTTTAAAGTCTTCATTTCTAATAAACTTAAAGTTGTGATTTTCGGAATATTCTGTATATTGATATTTATGATGATGACCCATGAAAGGAATGAAATAAAAGTGTAGAATATGAAATACGACCATTGTTCCATGAATAAAGAATCTTGTGAATGGCTAAAAGAGCCAAGGAAATATTGTGGTTGTGAGCGGTTGAAAATACTAAGGAAGAATTATACAATGTGAAAGATGTTGAGGTGAGTACATTTGTATTTATCTTACCTTTGTGTTCAAATCAATATAAAAATATTTTTTGGAGTATCGATAGTCACCGAGGAAGGGTAGGTTGAAATAACCTAACCCCGAAACTGCACGTGCCGGTGTAGGAGTGAATTGTGAATATTCTCCTTATTGTCGTGATCGGACTCCGTGCCAAGAGTACGGTGGTATTGTGAATAGCGGCATTGTGAATAGTGGCATTGTGAACAGTGGTCTTGTGGAGAGTGGTATCGTGAATTGTGGTATTATCGGTACTAAAGATCTCCCAACTAAAAATATATATTATTTTTGTATTTTAAAAATTGTTAATTTTCAATTGGGCATTTGGATATTATTGATTGCGACTTGTTGTTTCTATGGTTTTCCTTTTCTTATATGGTCATTCTATTTTGAAAGAGGACTTTTATCTTTACATACTAGTGCTATTCGACAGTACTAACGTCCCTTTTGCCGGGGCCGCTGCATCTCTATTGGATGCAGGTGGTTCCCCAGCAGGCGGCATTGATCACTGATAGCGGTACACTCTTTCCATCTGACTTGGTGAGCCCCACTTCATTTCGGGGTCATGTATCTTTTGTTTCTCATGTACTGTGTTTTGAGGTATAGCCGAGGCCTTGTTGCCGGTATTTCCATATACTCTTTTGTTGTACTTAGAGGTACCGTAGACAGGTTGCGGATGGTATTTGATGTTGGGGATTGAATTAGAAATGTGGGGGGTTGAGCGCTAGTCGCGCTCCCAGAGTTTGGGGTTTGACAGAGACGCTTCTATTACGAAGTAATTTCCTCGCAAAAAGGTTAATATCCAAGGGTAATGCCCCCAAGTATTCGAGGTTGATTGTAGAGGAACCTCGGATACTATTAGTGCAGTCTTTGACACCGATTTGTGATCGGCCTTCGATTCTAATTTGGCACGATCCACTGTTGCCTCGTTAAAAACCATGCCAAAAACCCCAATTTGGACAAAAACGGTTCAAGGGAAAAAGAGTGCAACGCATGCTTTCAGACCTAAAGGCTTCGTGCCGCTCCTTATTGATCACCTGCCAGTGTTAATTAAAAAATAGAAAGAATTGAAGTGGGATCGTACTGTCATTACCCAAAACCCAACCCTGTCGTGATGGCGCCTATCGTGGTACTGGCAAGCCGACACATTACCAAAACAAACAAGATTTTCATTTTCAAGATAATTTCCCAAGCTATTTAATATAGAACCTTCATAAGGAGTGTAAATCAAAAACAAAAGTGCGGAAAAGAAAAGCCCCACATCGGGGTGTCACTAGTCATGAGCATCTACTATAATCATCTGACAACATCAAGACTAACATAGCCTGAAAATAACGGAATACAACTAAGGGAAGATAAATATGGAGGAAGCAGGGCTGCGACCGCCAGACAGCTACCTTGCTAACTCCGATGGGTCTGCAACTGAATAATCAACACCCGCTACCGGGTCCAGAAATACCTGGATCTGCACACAAGGTGCAAGGAGTAACGTGAGTACACCAACTCGTAAGTAAAAAAAGTAAATAAAGGCTGAGCAGTAGTGACGAGCAATAAAGCATATAAAGTTCATATCATGAAATCTCAGTAAAATACAACATTGCTTTCAAATCAGTATGTGAGTCAAATCATCTCGTTTAAAACCAGTTTTCAGTAAAAATCATTTGAAGACATTTGTTCAATAGTTTCAACAAAGGCTTGCAAAAGAGAGTAAAAGTGATGAAAATCAAGAACAACCCCTCGGGCAAACATCACTTGCATACAGCCCCTCGGGCAAACATAAATCATAAACAACCCCTCGGGCAAACATGAATCATAAACAGCCCCTCGGGCAAACCGCACCATCACTCAGATACAGACCCTCGGGCAAACCTCACAATCACTCGTAAACAGCCCCTCGGGCATAACATCACTCAGAATCAGGGTACTCGCGCTCACTAGGGGTGTGCAGACTCCAGAGGGGCTCCTTCAGCCCAAGCACTATAACAAGCCACCTCGTGGCATAAATCAATCAGGCCCTCGGCCTCACTCAATCATGAATCAGTAACAACATGCTGGGGCATGCAACCCGATCCCATAAATATCCTCGCAAATTAGGCCCTCAGCCTCACTCAGTCATAAATCTCTCAAGCCGCTCGAGCTCTCAGTAAAAACAGAGTACTCAACCCAAAACAACATTTTATATGCATCAAAACACAGTAATAAAGACTGAGTTATAAATCAATAAGTGTAACAAGACTGAGCATAGATTTTCAACCAAAAACAGTGAGAGGATAGTAAGAAAAAGCCCCTAAGGGTCCAAACAGCTCTGGCACAAGGCCCAAATATGGCATTAAGCCCAATTTACAGAAAACCTTTCTAAATCACATAAGTATCATATAGTTTCAACCAAATACGCAACTTTATAGTTGCTACAGGACGGACCAAGTCATAATCCCCAACGGTGCACACCCACACGCCCGTCACCTAGTATGTGCATCACCTCTAAATAGTAAAAACGATACGAAATCCGGGGTTTCATACCCTCAGGACTAGATTTACAATCGTTACTTACCTTAAACTGGTCAAATCCCTATTTCACGATGCCCTTGCCTCTCGAACCGGCCTCCCAATGCCTCAAATCTAGCCACAAACAATTCGATACAATCAACACGAGCTGAAGGAATCAATTCCATAAGAAAATGCTAAGCTTTAGGCCAAAAGTCAAAAAGTCAACTCAAAAGTCGGGCCCCGGGCCCACGTCTCGAAATCCGAGAAAAGTCGCAGAATCCGACAACCCATTCGATTATAAGACTAACCATACTAGTTTCACTCAAATCCGACTTCGAATAGGCTTTCGATTCCCAAAAATTTATTTTATGAAACTCCACCAATTTTCCCTAAATTCCATCCCAAATCACAAATCAAATGATGAATTCAATGATATTTTCATGGATATTAGCCAAAATCGAGTTAGAATTACTTACCCAGATGAATTCCTTGAAAAGCTCCCGAAAATTCGCCTCAATCGAGCTCCCAAAGTCCAAGATGTGAGATAAAACCCTAAAACTCGCTTATATAGTGCCCTCTGAACCTTCACTTCGCGGTCCGCATAAATCCATCGCGGCCGCACACTCCTCACCACGGTCCGTGTAACTCCTGCCGTGGTCGCGGACCCTAAGCCTTACCTTCCGTGGTTCGCATAAAATCCACCTCGGCCGCATTCCCTCTTCCGCGGCCCGTGAAATTTCCACCGCGGCCGCATAACACCTCCACGGTCCGCACCAATTTTGTGCGGTCCGCACTTCCTACACAAGATACAGCTGACACCAGAAATCTGCCAACTTTTAAAGCCAAGAATTGATCCGTTAACCACCCGAAACTCACCCGAGGCCCTCGAGACCTCAACCAAACATACCATCACATCCCATAACATCATTCAAACTTAATCGAACCTTTGAATCACTTAAAACAACGTTAAAACACCAAATTACCCTTGGATTCAAGCCTAAGAACATCTAAATTTTCATATTTCACAAACGACGCCAAAACCTATCAAATCACGTCCGAATGACCCCAAATTTTGCACACACGTCAAAAATGACACTACGAACCTACTCCAACTTCCGGAATTCCATTCCGACCTCGATATTAAATTTTCCACTGCCAACCAAAATTGCCAAATTTCCAAATTTCGCCAATTCATGCCTAATTCTACCACAGACCTCCTAATCACATTCCGGATGCGTTACTAAGTCCTAAATTACCTAATGGAGCTAACGAAGCCATAAAAATCCAAATCCGAGATCGTTAACTAAAAAGTCAAAACTTGGTCAAACCTTTCCAATTTAAAGCTTCAAGCTGAGACCATTCTCCCAAATCAATTCCGGATAACCTGAAAAATCAAAACCGACAATTCAAACAAGTCATAATACATCAGAGGAGCTACTCATGCCCCAAACAAATGAGTGAAGTGCATTTGCTCAAAACGATTGGTTGGGTCGTTACACGTACCTTAGGAGTAATATCGTTTAAGTTGAGTTATGTTCCAATTGTTCGGTAGTTGTTCTCCGTCCATCATTCCGAGCTTATAAGACCCTTTCCCTATGATCTCGAGAATCTGGTATGGCCCTTCCCAGTTCAGACCAATTTCCCTTCGTTTGGTTTTCGGGTGTTTAGTGTGACCTTCCCTAGCACTGAGTCCCCGATATTGAAATATCGAAGGTTGGCCCTTCGATTGTAATACCTTTTGATCCGTTGCTTTTGAGCGGCCAATCGAACAAGTGCAGTTTCACTCCATTCATCCAATAGCTCCAGGCTTGTATTTATGGCCTTGTCATTTGATTCCTTCGTTGTATATCGGAATCTGATACTCGGCTCCCCGACTTCGACCGGTATTAAATCTTTGGCGCTGTAAACCAACGAGAACGGGGTGACCCCGGTACTGGACTTCAAAGTTGTGCGATACACCTAAAGAACACCGGGCAGGATCTCTCTCCATTTCCCCTTGGCGTCAGTCAACCTTTTCTTGAGGTTTTGGATTATGGTTTTGTTGGTCGATTCGGCTTGTCCATTCCCACTAGGGTGATAAGGTGTTGATAAGATCCTTTTGATCTTATGGTCTTCGAGAAATTTGGTCACTTTGCTCCCGACAAACTATTTTCCGTTGTCACATGCAATTTCGGATGGTATCTCAAATCGACATATGATGTGGTCCCAAATGAATTCGATGACTTCCTTCTCCCTGATCTTCTGGTATGCCTGTTCTTCAACCCACTTAGAGAAATAGTCAGTCATAAACAAAATAAATTGAGCCTTACCTGGCGCCGATGGAAGAGGGCCAACGATGTCCATCCCCCACTTCATGAACGGCCATGGTGATAAAATCAAATGCATCAGATCCCCGGGTCGATGAATCATCGGAGCATGCCTTTGGCTCTTTTCACATTTTTGCACAAACTCCTTTGCATCTTTTTCCATATCGACCCAGTAATAGCCGGCTCTGATTACCTTCCGAACCAATGATTTGGCACCAGAGTGGTTCCCTCATATGCCTTCGTGGATTTTCCTCAAAACGTACTCGGTATCTCCCGGTCCCAGACATATTGCTAACAGACCATCGAACATTCTCCTGTGCAAGGTTCCGTCCTCGGACAAGCTAAATCAGGCTGCCTTTGTGCGCAGGGCCCTCGATTCCTTGGATCTGAGGCAAGTTTCCCGGTCTTCAAATACTCTATGTATTTATTTCTCCAATCCCAAGCCAAGCTTGTGGAGTTTATTTCGGCGTGACCATCTTCCACTACCGACCTCATGAGCTGAACGACTGCCCCTGAGTTGAGCTCGCCGTCTTCAACCGATGATCCTAAGTTTTCGAGGGCATCGACCTCACTATTTTGATCTCAAGGCATGTGCTGCAAAGTCTACTCTTTGAACTGATGTAATGCTACTTGTAACTTATCTAGGTATATTTGCATTCGTTCTTCTCTGACTTCGAACGTTCCGTTAACTTGGTTCACTACAAGAAGGGAGTCACACTTAGCTTCGATCACCTACGCCCCAAGCCTTTGGCCAGTTCGAGTCCTGCAATCATGGCCTCATATTCGGCCTCGTTGCTAGTCAATTTTACAGTTCTATTAGATTGTCTAACTATGTAGCCTGTGGGTGGCTTCAATACGATGCCAAGTCCGGACCCTTTTACGTTCGAAGCACCGTCCGTAAAGAGGTTCTAGATTCCCCAAGACGTTCCCGAGTTTATAAACAACTCTCTTTCGACTTCGGGTATTAGGGCCGGTGTAAAGCCATCCATAAAATCTGCCAAAATTTGAGATTTGATGGCCGTTCAGGGTTGATATTTGATATCGTACCAACTGATTTCTACAGCCCATTTGGCCAGTCATCCAGAGAGTTCAGGTTTATGCATTATATTTCGTAAAGGGTAAGTTGTCACAACACATATAGGATGGCACTGAAAATATGGCTTCAGTTTCCTAGAGGCACTTAGCAAGGCGAGTGACAATTTTTCTAGGTGAGGATATCTAGTTTTGGCCTCACCTAAGGTCCTACTGACATAATAAATTGGAAATTGCGTACCTTGTTCTTCTCGGACTAGGACTCCACTTACCGCTACTTTCGGTACTGCTAGATACAAGTATAGTCATTCGTCTTCCCTCAGCGTGTGAAGCAATGGTGGGATCGATAAGTATCGGTTAAGTTCCTCTAAAGCCTGTTGGCATTCTGGGGTCCATGTGAAGTTGTTTTTCTTCTTCAGCAACAAGAAAAATCGATGACTTTTATCGGACGACCTTAAGATGAATCGTCCCTGGGCTGCAATGCGCCCGGTTAGCCTTTGTACAACTTTCACATTATCCACTACCGCGATATCCTCAATAGTTTTGATCTTGTCGGGGTTGATCTCGATCCCTCGATTGGATACCAAGAATCCGAGAAACTTACCGGACCCGACCCCGAATGCACATTTTTCTGGATTTAGCTTCATGTTGTACTTCTTTAATATACTGAAGGTTTCCTGCAAATGCTTTAAATGGTCCTATACTCGTAGGGACTTAACTAGCACATAGTCAATATAAACTTCCATGGCTTTTCCTATTTGTTCTTCAAATATTTGGTTTACGAGTCGTTGGTAAGTGGACCAACATATTTTAATCCGAATGGCATTACATTATAGCAGTATGTGCCATATTTAGTGATGAAAGAGGTTTTTTCTTGGTCGCCCGGGTTCATCCGTATTTGGTTGTACTCGGAATAGGCATCGAGAAAACTAAGAGTCTCGTGGCCGACCATAGCGTCGATCATGCGATCGATGTTAGGCAAAGGGAAAGATACTTTGGGGGATGCTTTATTTAAATCTTTATAATCTACACACATTCTTAGTTTGTTCCCTTTCTTAGGGACTACTACTACTACGTTTGCTAACCATTTCGGGTATTTGACTTCCCGGATGGACCCTATTTTGAGGAGTTTAGTTACCTCGTCCTTAATGAAGGCATGCTTGATCTTGGATTGGGGTTCACCTTTTCTGTATTACAGGGCGAAACATCGGGTCCAAGCTCAGTTTGTGAGTAGTGATCTCTGGTGGGATCCCTATCATATTGAGATGGGACCAAGCAAAACAATCCATATTAGCTATAAGAAATTGAATGAGTTTTTTCCTGAGCGCGGGAGTTAACCCCGTGCCCAGGTATACCTTCTGATTGAGTAGATATTCGATCAGCATGACCTGCTCCAGCTCTTCGACCGTTGACTTAGTAGCATTGGAATCATCGGGGGCGATAAAGGATCAAGGAACCCCGAAGTCATCATCTTCGTCAATCCCTTGCTTGTCCGATTGGGTCGAAGCTGGTATCGATGATTGCTATTCGGCTTCCTATTTCGCTTTCAAACCTGAGTCCTTTTTCGATTAGAGTGTTGATATTGGAATTACTTCATCGACGGCAAACATCTCCTCTGCGGCGGGTTGTTCCCCGTAATCCGTTCTTAACCCCTTTGGTGTTGGAAATTTTAATACCAGGTGAAGGGTCAAAGGTACGACCCTCATATTGTGGATCCATGGTCTCCCGAACAGGGCGTTATATCACATGTCCCCCTCGATTACATAAAACTTGGTTTCCTGGGTGGTGCCGGCAATGTTTACCGGCAATGTTATTTCTCCATTAGTAGTTTCGCAAGCCATGTTGAATCCGTTTAGCACTCAGGCCGCAGGTACGAACTGGTCTTGTAGGCCGAGTTGTTCTACGACCTCTTGACCGAATGATGTTGGAAGAGCTACCTGGATCAATTAGCACACGTTTAACTCTAGTTTTATTCATAAGTACAGAAATTACCAGTGCATCATTATGAGGTTGCATGATTCCTTCTGTGTCCTCATCGTTGAAAGATACGGTCCCTTCTGGTAAGTAATTTCGAGTCCGTTTTTCTCTTGTGATTGACACTTTGGTGCGTTTCATCATTGGACCTTGAGAAACATCGACCCCTCCAATGATCATACGGATGACATGCTGGGGTTCGTCTTGTTCATTTTGTTTGTTGGAGTCCCTGTTTCTGAAGTGATTCTTAGCTTGATCACTTAGAAATTCTTGAAGATGATCGTTGTTGAACACCAGGCTACTTCTTCCCTTAATTGTCGACAGTCCTCCGTCCTGTGGCCGTGCGTGCCATGGTATTTGCATATTTGGTTGGGATCCCTTTGTGTTGGATCAGTTTGCAAAGGTCGAGGGCACTTGGTTTCTTTGATGCGCCCGATAGCCGATGTCACACCTCCTTTTTCTACCCGAAAGAGGTATAAGAGAGTTTTTCCAATTAAAGTGACAATAATCGAAACAAGATTATTTATTCAGATTCAGAGTCGCCACTTGGGATAATTTATGGTGTCCCAAGTCAACAGTTTAAAATCCCGAATCGAGGAAGTTTGACTCTGTTTTACAATCCACGAAACACAGAAATCCGGGTAAGGAATTCTGTTAACCCGAGAGAAGGTGTTAGGCATTCCCGAGTTTCGTGGTTTTAGCACGGTCGCTTTAATCATACTTAGCTTAATTAAATTGTTTAGTTATTTACTTTAGAACCTATATGAATTTTACCCTTTTTAACAGCTTTTAATAGCTTGATTATTCGTAATTAAGGAGTTAAAATCAAGTCACGCGTACGTGTACTCGTTCAGTTTGGCGCGTCAAAAATCATGTCACGTGTACGTGTCCATAATTAATAATGCTTTGTTATTTAAGAAAAGCTTGGCCAAAGTTGCACGAACGCATACCATTAATTTATTTTGTATCGTAACCATGTCACGCGTACGTGTGCATAATCGCGATAATTGATTTATTAATACCTGCCTAAAGTATACTAGCTATGTATAGTTATTGAATATATAGGCCAAAGACAGTTTTTAATTCTTGTTAGTCTCATCAACCCAAATTCAATTCACACTAAAAATTCGTTACTTTACTAGGCCAATACAGCGGGGCAAAGCCAAACCTCAATTCGCTCCTATTAATTCCAACTCCACAGATCCGATTTACCCAATTCAACAATTTGCATTAAACGTTCATTATCGTACCTAAATGATGAACAATAGACAACAGCTAAACATTTAAACTAAACTACAACAAAGCACTTATAACAAAGCGGAATCACAACAAAGCAATACAAGTAAAAACCATATTAATCACCAAAGGAAATTAAAACGGAAGCTAAGGCATGATAAAATGACAAAGCATCAAATATCTAATGAACCCATCATATTCCAAGATTAAAAAAAACAGCGAGAACAATGAAAGGATAGAAATAGACCTTAAAACAAAGTAATTTTGAATCTGAAAATGTTTAACTCCAAAAAATTTGGACAGGGACAAACTCGATGGAACCGCGAATCTGCCCGAAAAACCTCAAACGAACAACCTCGAAACGGCCACCTCGAATGGGAGCAAATTTCAACTCAACTACGTCTTCAAATAATTGAAAGAAAACTTCCGAAAATGAGCCAAACAAAACTCGAACCAAGCATATAAGGAATTCAAAATGCTCAATCATTTCCTTTGTCCTTTTCCAGTCACTGGGCGTCGTTAGAGGTGAGTAGGCGAAGAAATCTCATGAAACAATCATATTGGACCAAACTCAACAGTAGTAGAAACGGGAAAAGTCGCCGGATTTTGATTCTCCGGCCATATTCCGATGAAACTTCGGCGAGGTGGATTTTTAGTTATTCTTTTCTGTTCTCCTTTTTTTTAGGTTGTGTGGCTACTGTGAATGGGAAAGAAGAAGAACGACGACGGGCGGTCTTTGTGTTAGGCTGTTGATGGCTGCTGGATTCCGGGGTGTGTTCGACGGTGGAAGGGTTGTGGCTATTTGCTTGGTGAAGGAGATGAGGGGTCGCCGGTTTTGGTAGGGGTGACGCTGGGCTTGGGCTTCGAAATAGGGAGGGTGGAAACGGTTCGAAGAAGAAGAAAAGTCACTGGTTGAGGGCTGGTGGTGGCTATGGTCGTCTGGTGTCGAGGTCGGGTGCGGCTGTTGTTGTGTGTTCTAGGGTTGCTGGAGAAGATGGATTGATCTGGTTGTTCTGGAGTAGGGAGATGGCGGAGGCGAGGATCGGTCTGGTTGTTGTGAGGTGGTCTTTAGTGGTCTCTAGGTTGAAGAAGATGAAGAAGCTAAGGGTGTTCACGAGTTCATGGAAAACGGCTAATCTCTATTTTTCTAGGTCCAGGGTTCTTTTTAGGTTGTATCTAGGTTTTCTAGGGTTTTAGGGGTATTGGACTTAGGAACTATGGGCTAGGTCCGAAAATTAGGCCTTAAAATTGGGCCGAAGACTAAAAAATGGACTACAAAACTAATTAAAATGGGATAAACCGACCCAAAACTCACTCTTCCTTCTAAAATTATATAAAATTTATAATATGAAAATATAAAACTAATCTTAATTAATTAAAATAAACAATATTATATTGTGAGACTATTTTGTTATTTTTCAAGATTATATAAAAATAAAAATCCTAGTAAAATAATATGACTACAAAACATCAATGAAACTATATTTTTTTTGTAATTTTCATTTTTGTGACAAAATAAAATAAAAGAGTCCAAACTAGTTGAAATAACTATATTAGACCTAAACTAAATATTTAAATACTAAAAATATGTAAAATCTTGGGGAGGGTCAATAATTACATGTCTACAACTGCCCCTCTTTGACTGGAAACACGAAGTATTTTCAGACAAAGAAGGACGAGGCAGGTTTTTTGACCCGACCCTTATTTAGAGAGACCAAAAGCTAAAAGAAAGGAGAATGTGACTGAGCCCTGGTATCTGAGCTGCCTACATATCCTCGGCTATAAAGGAATCAGGCCACGTGTAGTTCAGAAGTAGGAATAGTGATGGAGTATACCGAGGTGGAGAGACGATTGAGGTGACGTGCCGTCAAGGTTCCGGTCCGCGGTCCTGTTATTACATCAAAATCGAAAAATGAAAAAGTTTATGATATTTTCAACCTTAGAGCATATATTAACTCACATTTCCTTTTCGATCGTTTCAATTGTAATTACAATTCATTTGATAACCCTTTTAGTCGATGAAATCGTAAAACTATACGATTCATCAGAAAAGGGCATAATAGTTACTTTTTCTGTATAACAGGATTATTAGTTACTCGTTGGATTTCTTCTGGACATTTCCCACTAAGCGATTTATATGAATCATTAATTTTCCTTTCATGGAGTTTCTCCCTTATTCATATAATTCCGTATTTCAAAAAAAATGTTTTAATTTTAAGTAAAATAACTGGCCCTAGTGCTATTTTTACCCAAGGCTTTGCTACGTCAGGGATTTTAACTGAAATACACCAATCTGTGATATTAGTACCTGCTCTTCAATCCGAGTGGTTAATAATGCACGTAAGTATGATGATATTGGGCTATGCAGCCCTTTTATGTGGATCTATTATTATCAGTAGCTACTTCTAGTGATTACTATTTACGAAAAAACAGACTAGTTCTTTTTTAATAAGAGACTAAGTTTAGGTTTTTTAAACGAGTTCTTATTTTTCGTTAGGGTAGTAAAATTAGTTTAACTA
>NW_017671562.1:166587-188951 GCF_001879085.1 Nicotiana attenuata | reverse complement strand
CCTCGTGAGTAAAACCAAGAAACTTACGACTAGCAAATAGTGTCTGCTAAACATAAAATACTGAATGACCACGATTAGGAAGTGCGCTCCGACGGTGAAACTTGAATGACAAACTAGGAGTGCGTCTCCTACGGGTGGAAATACTCCAATTTAGGAAGTCCGTCTCCTAAACCAAAATATAACTTGAAAGACCTAGACTAGGAAGTGCGTCTCCTATGAATGAACTCAAATGACCCAAACTAGGAAGTGCGTTTTCTAGGAGAAAAATCTTAATTTAGGAAGTGCGTCTCCTAAAGGTATATCCTGAAAAACCCATACTAGGAAGTGCGTCTCCTAGGGGTGAAACTTCAATGACTCAAACTAGGAAGTGCGTCTCCTAGGAATGAACTTAAATGACCCAAAACTAGGAAGTGCGTCTCCTAGGGGTAAAATCTCAATTTAGGAAGTGCGTCTCTAAAAAGTGTATCCTGAAAGACCGAACTAGAAAGTGCGTCTCCTAGGGGTGAAACTTCAATGACTCAGACTAGGAAGTGCGTCTCCTAGGAATGAACTTAAATGACCCAAAACTAGGAAGTGCGTCTCCTAGGGGTGAAACTTCAATGACTCAAATTAGGAAGTGCGTCTCCTAGGAATGAACTTAAATGACCCAAAACTAGGAAGTGAGTCTCCTAGGGGTAAAATCTCAATTTAGGAAGTGCGTCTCCTAAAGCAAAAATATAACCTGAAAGACCCAGACTAGGAAGTGCGTCTCCTAGGGGTGAAACTTCAATGACTCAAATTAGGAAGTGCGTCTCCTAGGAATGAACTTAAATGACCCAAAACTAGGAAGTGCATCTCCTAGGGGTGAAACTTCAATGACTCAAACTAGGAAGTGCGTCTCCTAGGAATGAACTTAAATGACTCAAACTAGGAAGTGCGTCTCCTAGGGATGAACTTAAATGACCCAAAACTAGGAAGTGTGTCTCCTAGATTTGAGATTGAGCTTGAGGATAACTAAAAACGGAGCTTGACTTGACTAAAAATTGACCCTATTCTCCAGGCGGGACCCCTGAACTTAAGAAAAACTAAGACTAACATGTTAAGGAAAATTAAAAAAAGCTGACCACATTCTCCAGGCGGGACCCTTGAACTTAAAAAAACTAAAGACGGACAACTGAAGGAAACTAAAACTGACCCTATTCTCCAGGCAGGACTACTGAACTAAATGAAAACTAAAGATTAACAACTTAAGAAAAATTAAAACTTACCCTATTCTCCAAGCGGGACCCCTGAAATTAAGGAAACTAGAGACTATCAACTTAAAAAAATTAAAACTGGCTCTATTTTCCAGGCGGGACCATTGATCATAAGAAAACCAAATATTCTTCACAACTAAGGAGATGTCTAGGAGGCATGGTTCTTCTCAACTAGGGCAAATTCTTGAGAGATGATGATCTTCTCAACTAGGGGGGATGCCTATGAGGTAAAAAAAACATTCTCAAACAGCCTTTGTGCTAACAAAATTGGGCATGACACTTGAGAGGTTCAAGCTTCCAAGATTTGATTTGGACACCGTCTCCGTCCCTGTTTCAAACAAAGAAAACTTGTGAGTTTAAACATGGTGGTTGGTTTGTGGCCTTGACTTTGAGGGCGATTGCTCCTTTCACTTCCCATGATAACTTTGATTTCAACTTGAAAGACCTTGCTTGTTTATTGACTAACCACTTCCTCTGTCACCCTGCTCACAGAAAACACCTCTGATCCATTCAAACCCAATACCCTTTATCTGTTGCATTATGCTCATAAATTAACATATACCGAACCTTTGCATTTCACATGAATCCCAAAGCACGTCAATTGCCACCCACTCAGTGTGCATACTGTTCTTTCCTGACTTATGCCACTTTGATGTGCAAACCAGATTCTGTTCGATGCAATTGGAAAGCTGGTAGCAAATTTTGAAGTCATTTCTCACTTGTTCTGACCAAACAGACTCAAGAAAAGGAAGTAAACCGAACAAAAGGAACAGAGTAAGGGACAATGGAAAGAGATGATGCCTAACAAGAAAATTACAAAGTAGAAACTTATCATATGTGGACACCAACTCTAATGACCATGACATGCACCTTTGGATTAAGTGGCCTAATCTGTCAAGCAAGTCTAATGTTCAACTCTTGTCGAACCTCTGAGTCGTGAAACTGGGCTTCAATGCTCTGATTATCCCATCTGATTCACGGTCCCTATTCGACTTGTAGTGCCCGAAGGATTTTCACCATCCAGGCTCTCTTATTTTGCTCTTTCTCTCAACTCATCATCACCTTATGGTGCCTGTGAAGGTTTTCACTGATAAGACTCTCTAATTTTGTTCTTTTTCTTTTTACTTCCTCTGATTCTGTAGATGACAAGGCATTGACTACAGTAAAAACAACATATGCTCCTGGCATGTCTAGCCCGACACTCTCAAAGATTATCTGGGAGGTCTTTTTTGGACTGTAATGTGGCTTTTTGATAGGGTTAGAAAGAAAGGATATCATAGAGGCTCAAAATAACTAAGACAATGGGGTTAATTTATTTACAACTTTTGGAATCAATTCTAAAAACTTTGCCCCAATTTTTAAAACAAAGGAATTTGAATCTATTTTTCCTTTTTTTTTGAGATGGAATTTCTAAGAGAGACTGTCCTACTCTCGACTTCCTGGGATTATGAAATATTTTATTTGGTGCGACCGAACCGTAAGGCTGCCTAGGTATCTTGTGGTGACAAGAATCAGGTCAAACGTAGTTCACACTAATTCTTGTTTTGTCTTTTGTTGCTCTTTATCTTTTCTTTTTTTTTCTTTTTTTTTTTTGAATGAAGTTTCTAAAACAAATCTATGGGGACATGAACTCTTTTTTTTTTCCGTATGGCTCTAACTTGATTCCAAAAGAGGGGAGGTCAAAGAAAATTAGCATAGGCTCAAAAGGGGTACCGAATTGTATAAAGTGTTTTGGTAGCTGAAAGAGGGCCTCCCAATCCATGAAAATGCCAAGTACAACACATGCAATTTTGAAAATGACAAAGGAAGATCATGCACAACATTTCTTTTGCAGCTTCGGCACTGATATCACTGATATGCTTTCCACCCTTTTTTTAGTTCCTTGTCAAGTACAGAACTCTCGTTGGGTAATTTCTTCTTCACAATAGATACCCTCCGTCTGTTCGGAGCAAACTCCCTTGACTTTATCTTGTTACTTGAGATGCACTTGAACTCAAAGTTGCTCGCTTCACATTGTCCGGGATGCACTCTCTTGTAACAAATTCTTACCACCCTATTAACTCCCCAAATTATCTTCCCCAGTTTCTCACAGTTCGGGCTTTAAATGATCTCAAAATGTCCAAATCTGTACTTCCCTCAAATGTCTATATTATCTTCAAAATTGTTTCATTGCTTCATGATTAGACTAAATTTTAAGACCAGGCTGAGAATTACGCGTGCATGTCATGTCACTAGAATCCGCATGAAGAGACTATAAAAGGAAAAGAGAACTAAACAAAAACTGACTAGAAATAGCAGAAAACAGAACATTGCATTAGACAGACGGTGAAAGGGTTTGAACAACAAAACAAGAAAAATACACTGGGTTACAACCCTGGAAAAACCTAAATAACACTAAACGAGCTACTTACGACTGAACAAACTAGGCAAAATAAAAGGATAGAGGGGTTTGAGTCACAAGACAATATCCGGATTACAACCCTTAAATAACCCAGACAACAGAAATGACAACAAAATAAACCACCGGGACTCCTCCCCGGGTAACCAATAAGGGAGCGTCTTTCCAATTACCAAGCTCGACATCTTAGCCACTGAGTTCCGCACTAACATTACTAGGACCTTCACAAGTCTCCATCACATTGACCTTAGCAAATTGCTTTTGGGTCCCTTTTGCCAACTCGTTCTTAAGATCAACTTCTGGAACCGAGACTGATAGCGCTGAAAACTTTGCAGCAAGTGGCCTTCCAAGAAACTCATAAGAGTTTTCATATTCCTTTTCAACACAAATCATGCCCACCATATGCGTATCATTATGAACGGGCAATGGTCTTTGGCTAGTATCCGCTGCATCTGGATTTTGCACGGTAATGTCACCTGCATCATTAAGCTTTTGGATTGCTCTTTTCAGATGCCAACACTTTTCTATACTGTGCCCCGGGGCATTAGAGCAATATGCTCACCTTTGAGAAAAATCAAAATTCTTTGGAATGTGGTTCGGCCTTTTTATCTGAATCGGCTTCAACATGTCCAATTGCCTCAACCTTTGGAACAAACTAGCATATGAATCTCCAAGATGAGTGAAAGACTTTTCTCTTTGCTGCTGCCTTTTCATTTTGTACTCTGGCCTCGGTTGGAACCTCTTGCGGGTAGGTGGTTGACATGCTTGAGGAGGCGGGTAAGATATTTGTGGAGGTGGTGCAGGCCATTGCGGGTCTCGTGGGTGTGGAGCATATGGCGGTGCATTGTGGATAGAGTACTGGGAAGGTGAGGTATGACCTTGGGGATTTTGTGGAGGAAAATAACACTGAGAAGGATTATCTGGAGTACGAGGATATTCATGGGGTCGGTATTGAGATTGAAAGCGTTTACCAGGAATGCCCACTGGATCCTGTCGTTGGCGGGGCTCAGCAATATCTTTTCTATCAATCGGAGAACTTACCCGAGCAACTTGTTCGTTCCATCTGAGCCAAACTCCCTAAAACTTCCCTCGGGTTTCTTTTCCATCTGAGATAGGGAAGAGTGGTCTGGGATAATATCTACATTGTACTGATAGTGCCGAAAAAAATCTTGAGCCATGTCACCCCATGCATGCCACGTACTGACATCTTGACGAGTAAACCACTCCAAGGCTTCCCCACTCAAACTCTCACTGAAATATGCCATCAACAATTCATCTTTCCCGCAAACACTTCTCATTTCACTGCAATAACCCCTTAGATGGGCTGCTGGATCTCCCCGCCCATCATACAAATCAAACTTTGGCATCTTAAACCCGGCAGGCAGCTGGATGTCAGGAAACAAGCACAAGTCTTTGTAAGACACACTCATCTGGCTCCCTATCCCTTGCATGTTTCTTAAAGACTGCTCTAAGATTTTCACTTTCCTGGATATCTCATCTTGCTCTACCGTCTTAGCAGGCTTTTCAGTTTCACCAGGAGGCTCAAAATTAGGAGCGTAAGAGTATGGATCCGAGACTATGAAAGTTGGTTCTGGGGCATAGTGTTGGGCATCGGGAACTTTGAACACAGTCTCGCTAGAGGGTCGAGAAAAAGTAACTGGTGGAGGAGCTACAAAAACATGAGTGGCATAAGGAGCGGGATATGAGGTGGTTTTGCGGGTGGAGTGTGAAAATGTTGTGGGGGAGATATCAGCAGCAGTAGGAAGCTAGATTTGCGACAGTGGCAGAATGGTGACAAGGCTTTCAGTATAGTTAGCGGGAACTGATGGTGGAGGACGCCCACTAATCCAGGCTTGGTATATTTCGGCCATCTGTCCTTTCAACCTTAAGATCTCTTCTTTCAACTCAGATTCTGATTCAACAATCTCCTTAGACGGATCAATAACACTCGTGTCCAAGTCTTTGCTAGCCATGGCTACCTTGCTCTTTGACCTTGTGTTGTATGGATGAGTTACCTTAAGAACCACAAACCAACCACCCTTCTGCTCAATGAAGATAACAAAAAAGGAACAAAATGAGGTCATCACGTTAGCGTTAGGGCACTTAACATAAGATAATCTCACATTATGTGCAATGCACCTAGTCACAGTTATCGGTTCTAAATGACTTCGAGGGTATGAAGGTCATATGGCATCATCCCAATTTCACTCTTTTTGCCCCAGTTCCTTCTTCATTTTTCTTTCTAGCACCGCTTGGTTTTTCATTTCCTTCCCTCTCTTTTCTTTCTGATTATCGCTCATTTCTTTCCTCTCATTTCTCACGTGCCACAACTTCATTCTCTTTTTTTCTTTTTCTCTTTTGTTTTTTTTTGTTTTTGCTTTTTTTTGTTTTTTTTTGTTTTTTTTTTTGTTTTTGCTTTTTATTTAATGATGATTCGATCGAACCCTATGTAAGTTTCCTATGTATCATGTCCCTCATGAATCAGATCAAGCGTAGTTCTGGAAGATCGGGAATAAAGTAAACAAACTAACGTTCTCTTTTTTTTTTACCTTAATGACTACTCTTACGAGAAAAAGAAGAAAATCTCTCTTTTTTTTAGACTTAACATTCTATAATCTATTCTAAACTCAATCTTAAACGAGCATATATTTTTCTTTTTTTTTTGAAACAGATACTCTATGAGAAATTATTAAGGAAAAAAAAACCCAAGAAGAGAAAAATAATTTTTTGATTCTTTTTTTTAGGAAGGAAATCTAAAGAAAATGGTAACACAATTAAATTTGATTATGGGACTCTAAAAATACGTGATCTATTTTTATGCTGGTTGTTAAACAGTTGATGCTATGTATGAGATTTAGAAACGAGATAAGAGTTAGGAATAAGGTGATAACCAAACCGATAGGTTAACAATCGGGGCCTCGAGCCTGTCGATCCGGGGCCTCGAGGTCGATTCCGGCATCGACGGGGAGCTATCGAAGGCAGCTGAAGAGCGACTAACAGTTATAATAAAATCAATGAAGGCTCTTTATGTCCAATGATAAGCAATAAATGATGAACAACAGTGAAGATAATAAATGGAAGCAATAATATCAAGAGAATATATTAGAGAGCGGAGAGAATGTTCTTGTGTATTTAGTATGGAGCAACAGGATCCCTACAATATGGAAAGGATCCCCTTTATATAGGGGAATCCCAACATAGTACAAAATTCATTAATTACAAAGATATGGAGATGGGACAGCTAGATGATGCCCTGATTCGGGTTTAGAGTAGCCCACTAGACTTAGTCAGCCCTAGCTGTGTGCCTTGGGAACTCCCCGTTTCTACCATAGCCGGGGTCAACATTATCCCAAGGTCGAGTGTCGACGAACCTCGAGGGAGGAAACTCAACCGTAGCCTTGTAGCCTCGAGCCTTCGAGATGATCTTCTACGGTGCCTCGATGACGAGGAATTGGACCCTCCGATTTCACCGTATACAGATAGTCCCCGTATTTTTTGTAGTAGAACGATAAGAAACGATTTTGACATCCAACTCTTCGGACTTCCCGTGATGATGTCATATTGATGATATCACACTTATGATGTAAGCCTTCACGATAACCGGGGTGTCCCATGGACTTGTCTTTTCAGCGTCGTTCAATGCGCTGCCAATTCCCATTCTTCAAAGCAACAATACCGCTGTTGATTCAGTTTTCAATAACGCATTGATTGCGCCTGCCGATCCGTCTTTCAAAGGCATTGATGGCGTTGTCGGTCATAGTATCACCCGCTATAAATGGGGGCCTTCTGGTACCATCTTTTTATCCAAGTGCCTTTCAACATCTTTCCATCCCTTTCTTCTCACCATCCTCCTTCATTGCTACCCACCATGTTTGGGGTCCACGGCCTTACGGTTACATGGTGGCATTCTCATCAACCACGCCATGGCCTTTTGCCTGGGCTTCCCCTTGCCGAGCGAGATTATACTGTCTTGTCGCTGTTGTTGTTATTATGGTTGTTACTGCTGTCGTCGTTGGCTCGAGGTGATGAGATAGGGGGGCCGACTTCTTCTGACTTAGGAGGACATTTGGACTCTACACCGCTACTCGAGAGAGCATTCGGACTATACACCGCTGCTCGGGGGAGCGTTCGGACTATACACTGCTGCTCACTCTCCTACCCTGGCCTGGTGTGGCACTTCATCCCCTTAGCTTTCCAAGGGATGAAATGGCACAACCGACCACTAAACTTGCACGGCACACTGTCCCAGAAGGCGGACTTGAAGCAGTCGTGCAAGTAGGGTTGGCGCTCGCCGAATCCTCTATTTCTGGCTTCGGTGGGCTATGTCTCTTTTTTCTGCTTTTTCTGCGTCACTTTCCTCTTCTTCATCTTCTCCCTCGGAGATATTATTCTGGATGACCGAGATGAGACCCCAGAGGAGGTGGCGGTCGAAGATATTTCCGTCGAGGATACATGCCCGAGGAGATGGTGCTCGAAGATGCTGCCACTGCGGATGACCTTCAAGAATAGATTAGGCTCTTGTCTTTTACTATATGTGTACCCTTTTGCTTCTTTGTTTCTGTGTAAGGACCCCTCGTGGGCTTTACTAATCATATTTTAATGAATATAAAGATGTTTCTCCAATTTTGTCTTCGATGCCTGCTATATTTTTTTTATTCGCTATATAGAGACTCAGAGTGCGTGACTCTGCCGGTTGGTGCCAATATCGAGCCCAGATGTGAGTATTTTTTCCTGGCTTTTGATTGATTAATACGGCTTCCTGTGGAACCCTTCGTTTTTCCTTGGATCGAGCCTGGATTGGACCGATAAACTCGGGTCGTCGGGGCCTTGACTTCGAGTTGAAAAGAAAATAGTGTTTCGAGCCTTGAGACCGAGATTTACCATTTAGACCCATGGTAATCTTTGAGGGGAAATTTGCTCGGAGGCCCGAGGATAGGGACTGCCTTTAAGCTTTCAAGGGCAGTCCCCGAGTGGGGGTTCGTTCAAACCCGGGCCACCTGGAAACTTGCTTTGAACTTAGCGTAAATAGCCTTAAGTGCTTATTTCCTTCTTGAGAGGAGACTTTGAGGTTGGGTACTATCCTGAGTTTTGTGATGATGCCAATAGCTTCTTGGAGCCTAACTTCTTTTTGATGGAGGTCCTCGAGGTCGTGTACCACCTCGGGACTTGCGACGATGCCGTTGGCATCTTGGAGCCTAACTTCTTTTTGATGGAGGTCCTCAAGGTCGGGTACCACCTCGGGACTTGCGACGATGCCGTTGGCATCTTGGAGCTAACTTCTTTTTGATGGGGGCCCTCGAGGTCGGGTACAACCTCGGTACTTGCAGCGGTACGGGGATCTTTGGCCCCAAATGATCACGTGGCATCGCCTAATGCACGATATGGCTGCAAAGCTATCGAGGTGATCCCGCCGGCACAGCTTCCCGCAGTGATATCGGCTAGTGTTTTTAATCGGCCCCTGAGGCAGGCGGATCGTCGCCGTTTAATCCATATATAGGGTTGTTTATGCTTTTTTGGAGATCCCACCATTCTAAGTAGCTACCTTTCTTTCCCTGCGTTATTCTAGGTTTAAACCTGGGTTTGTGTTCTAGACCTGGCTTACCCGAGCGGACAGCTCGAGCCGAGGTGGGGGCAACGTACCGGGAGCGTGAAAGTCTACCCGGCCTAGTTACTGACCCAGCCTCGTTCTATTTGGTATGACTTCTAACAAAAAAGTGGGCCACGCGTACGTGTGCACCATATTTTTAGAAGACTCAGTAGGGAGGCGTAAGAAAACATTTTAATACAGTTCAAATAATATCAAAGCGGTAAATAAACGGCAATCAGCACATTAGGTCCACAAAATACAGTAATATCAACAATAAATAAAGCCAAGTAAAAATCATATTAACAAGCTCGAATTCTTGAACCCTGAACCGGAGATTCTGGGTTCTTGTCCCCAGTAGAGTCGCCAGAGCTGTCACACCTCCTTTTTCTACCCGAAAGAGGTATAAGGGAGTTTTCCAATTAAAGTGACAATAATCGAAAAGGCATTATTTATTCATATTCAGAGTCGCCACTTGGGATAATTTATGGTGTCCCAAGTCACCGGTTTAAAATCTCGAATCGAGGAAGTTTGATTCTGTTTTACAGTCCGCGAAATACAGAAATCCGGGTAAGAAATTCTGTTAACGCGAGAGAAGGTGTTAGGCATTCCCGAGTTCCGTAGTTTTAGCACGGTGGCTTTAATCATACTTGGCTTAAGTAAATTGTTTAGTTATGTACTTTAGAACCTATGTGAATTTACCCTTTTTAACCGCTTTTAATAGCTTGATTATTCGTAATTAAGGAGTTAAAAGTGAGTCACGCGTACGTGTACTCGTTTAGTTTGGCGCGTCAAAAATCATGTCACGCGTACATGTCCATAATTAATAATTCTTTGTTATTTAAGAAAAGCTTGGCCAAAGTTGCGCGAACGCATACCATTAATTTATTTTGTATCGTAACCATGTCACGTGTACGTGTGCATAATCGCGATAATTGATTTATTAATACCTGCCTAAAGTATACTAGCTATGTATAGTTATTGAACATATAGGCCAAAGACAGTTTTTAATTCTTGTTAGTCTCATCAACCCAAATTCTATTCAAACTAAATTCGTTACTTTACTGGGTCAATACAGCAGAACAAAGCCAAACCTCTATTCGCTCCTATTAGTACCAACTCCACAGATCCGATTTACCCAATTCAACAATTTATATTAAACGTTCATTATCTTACCTAAATGATGAACAACAGACAACAGTTAAACATTTAAACTAAACTACAACAAAGCAATTATAACAAAGCAGAATCACAACAAAGCAATACAAGTAAAAACTATATTAATCACCAAAGGAAATTAAAACGGAAGCTAAGGCATGATAAAATGACTAAGCATCAAATATCCAATGAACCCATCATATTCCAAGATAAAAAAAACAGTGAGAACAATGAAGGGATAGAAATAGACCTTAAAACAAAGTAATTTTGAATCTGAAAATGTTTAACTCCGAAAAATTTGGACAGCGACAAACTCGATGGAACCGCAAATCTGCCTGAAAAACCTCGAACAGAAAACCTCAAAACGGCCACCTCGAATGGGAGCGAATTTCAACTCAACTACGTCTTCAAATAATTGAAAGAAAACTTCTGAAAATGAGCCAAACAAAACTCGAACCAAGTTCGTATAAGGAATTCAAAATGCTCAATCATTTCCTTTGCCCTTTTCCAGTCACTGGGCGTCGTTAGAGGTGAGTAGGCGAAGAAATCTCATGGAACAATCATATTAGACCAAACTCAACAGTAGTAGAAACGGGAAAAGTCGTCGGATTTCGATTCTCCGGCCATATTCCGATGAAACTTCGGCGAGGTGGATTTTTAGTTATTCTTTCTATTCTCCTTTTCTTTAGGTTGTGTGGCTGCTGAGAACGGGAAAGAAGAAGAACGGCGACGGGCGGTCTTTGTGTTAGGCTGCTGATGGCTGCTGGATTTCGGGGTGTGTTCGACGGTGGAAGGATTGTGGCTGTTTGCTTGGTGAAGGAGATGAGGGGTCGCCAATTTTGGTGGGGGTGACGGATGGGCTTGGGGTTCGAAATGGGGAGGGTGGAAACGGTTTGAAGAAGAAGAAAAGTCACTGGTTGAGGGCTGGTGGTGGCTATGGTCGTTTAGTGTCGAGGTCGGGTGCGGCTGTTGTTGTGTGTTCTAGGGTTGCTGGAGAAGATGGATCAATCTGGTTGTTCTGGAGTAGGGAGATGGCGGAGGCGGGGATCGATCTGGTTGTTGTGAGGTGGTCTTTAGTGGTCTCTAGGTTGAAGAAGATGAAGAAGCTAAGGGTGTTCATGGGTTCATGGAAAACAGCTGATCTCTGTTTTCTAGGTCCACGGTTCTTTTTAGGTTGTATCTAGATTTTCTAGGGTTTTAGGGGTATTGGGCTTAGGAACGATGGGCTAGGTCCGAAAATTAGGCGTTAAAATTGGGCCAAAGTCTAAAAAATGAACTACAAAACTAATTAAAATGGGATAAGCCGACCCAAAACTCACTCTTCCTTCTAAAATTATATAAAATTTATAATACAAAAATATAAAACTAATCTTAATTAATTAAAATAAATAATATTATATTGTGAGACTATTTTGGTATTTTTCAAGATTATATAAAAATAAAAATCCTAGTAAAATAATATGACTACAAAACATCAATGAAACAATATTTTTTTTGTAAATTTCATTTTTGTGACAAAATAAAATAAAAGAGTCAAAACTAGTTGAAATAACTATATTAGACCTAAAATAAATATTTAAATGCTAAAAATATGTAAAATCTTGGGGAAGGTCAAAAATTACATGTCTACAGCCGAAACGATGGCAGCCGCATCAACATTAAAGTTATACTCTAACAATCGTGGTGCCTCTTTGGGTCCCATAGATCTATCGAAGCCGTTCTTGCTCATGAGACCCTGTGAGCTTGAACCTAGATCATTTCTTCTTTCATTTCGTGCAGAGTTTCACCCAGATTCGTTGTTCCTACGGTCTCCATTATATGGTTGATATCAATCTCTATTCGACCTTGGTTCTCGGTCGATATCCCTCTTGATTCTATCGACGGGTCTGATAGGATAAATAGACCTAGAAGGAGCCCCCAGTTGATCATCCTCGACCCTGATCTTCGACTGATACGGATTGTGCATATCGGCCCAAGTGACGACTGATATTCAATCAAATTCTACTTCAACTGTTGTGAAGCCATTGAACTTCGAACGTTGAGACCTTGAGTGAAAGCTTGAACAACCCAATCATCGGTGACCGGTGGAAAGTCCATCTGTTCCATTTGGGATCGAGACACGAATTCTCTGAGCATCCCGTTGACCTTCTGCCTTACCCTAAAAAGGTCCAGCTTCCTGGTTTCGACCTTGATGGGCCCAGCGTGTGCCTTTACGAAAGAATCTGCAAGCATAGCAAACGAGTCAATAGAATTAGGTGGTAAATTATGATACCATATCGTAGCACCCTTCGATAGAGTCTCCTCGAATTTCTTCAGCAAGACGGACTCGATCTCATCATCTTCCAAGTCATTTCCTTTGATAGCACACGTGTATGAGGTGACGTGTTCATTTGGATCAGTCATCCCATTATACTAAGGAATCTCGGGAATGCAGAACTTCTTGGGGATTGGCTTCGGAGCCGCACTCAGGGGGAAAAGTTTTTTTACGAACTTTTTGGAATCAAGCCCTTTCAATATTGGTGGTGCCCCCAGGATTTGGTCGACCTTGGAGTTATAGGCTTCCACCTTTTTGTCGTTTTCCTCGATCTTCTTTTCCCCTATCTCGATTCACTTTGTAAGTTCTTCGAGCATCTTCATGATAGCAGGATTGGTCTCCGATTCCTTCTCGTTCGATTTCCTCGAAGCCGATTCGACCCTGTGTACGATTTCCTGGGATGGCTCGAGTTCGACCCTGCTCGGTGTGTGGTTCTGGTATTGGAGCTGGCCTATTGCTGTCTGTTGAGCTTACAACATTTCGAAGATCACCCGCAGGCTGATCCCGCCATCTTCACCATCACGTGCGCTCTGAGTAGCTAATCGGGCATCCCTGCGGATGCTGCTTTTGGGATCGACGGCCAAATTTCCATTGATGGCTACATGTAAACTGGCGTTGATTGGATCTACATCCGGAGTTCCATCGAGGCCAACAAGGGGTACATCGTTTCCTAGTGCAATGTTCTCATTTTTGCCGTGGTGGCCGAGATCATTGTCAATGTATTGAGGTGCTGACTGAGAGTTTGACCTTTTTTAATCCTGTAATCAAAGATACTTCAAAGAACAAGTGCAAAATAGTGTGTGTTATGAAAGTTTGTACCAGATAACAACTATTATCCTTAGCCCCACGGTGGGCGCCAAATTGTTTACCCTAAAATCGGATAACAATTGAATTTATACGCGGTTTTAACTATACGTGATATAACTTCATACAAATTTAGAAGAATAAATTAATATTGGTATTGACGATGAAAGAAATAATGCAAACCACACGAATTGAACAACATTGCCCTCGAGTAGTCACCCTTGAACCAAATATGTTTCAACTTGCTTATGAACAGAATAACAAGATAACGCATGCTACAAAATGACAGTATATTGCTTAGTATTGCGTGAATATGATATGTTTACAAATGATCATACTCCCCTTTATGTAGTAGGAGAGTCCTACTCTAGGTACAATTCTATATGAGGCAAGAAATCCCGTGATTGGCTAGTTAATCGGCCTCTTCTTGATACGTGCCGGGATTCGCACCGTGATCCTCGCCCGGTTGCGGATATTTCGGCTTTCTATTATTCGGCTCGGTAAGCTTCTCTCAATCTCTATCTTGTTTTGTCTCGATCTTGGTCGATTTCGATCTTGATCGGTCTCAGGGCCACGAGCTCGACAACTTAACTTTGCATCATGGTTTGATATAATACGAGGCTGAACATTGGCTTATCGTGTTCCAGTCTCGGTTAGTCATACAAAAAGGGCAAGCTCGATTTTAACCGTGTACAAAGATAGTCCGTAAAGCTACTTAAGTTGTTTTAGCTGAATTTCTGAATAATATTCTTTCATTTGCTAGGGTTCAGGATTAAAATTTATAAATCTATATATCTATATAAAGTTTGGAAAATAGCAGATGAGTTGGCACCTTTCTTTGGCCAAGGATCCTATTTATCTAATTTCCTTTTTTTGACTTTTCTCTCCTTTTTGTCTAATTTTTTGCTCTTTTTATGCTTTCATGTTGTATCCGTTTCTACTCTTTAGTTAAATCTTCTTAATTATACCTCCTGCTCTTTCGTTTTTTCCCCTTTAAAGTCTCAAAAAATTTCCTCATTAATTGTCCAAATAATTGCTCCTGTTATTAAATTACTTTACGGTTACAAATATTTTGTATTTTGGCCCCGGCCTGAAATTCTTATATTTTCCTTCTATTGGGTTCTATTGCAAATCTCTTCCTCTTTCAATCTGAGTTCTTTCTTGGCTATCAATTCATATGTTCAACAAGAAGCATCTGCTACTGTCAACTTACTTCCCTAGAAAAATCGCATCAATGAGGTTAAGAAGAAAAGCAAAGAATCTAAGCAATTGTTCAAACAATTCATGTGATATATACCTATCTTTCATCAAGAAAGGTATTATTGTCAAAGTTGTCTTATGGGTTCTTAGAAAAATGGCAGAATAGCCTGGGAGACACTTGTACTTGTTCCGGTTTGTCATCCCGGTCCCTACACTCTATAAAGTTTCATCTAGACACTTCAACTTAATCATAACAAGACTTTTAAACTCTTCGGAATCGCGTGAAGCTCACTTGCTTGACGTGGATGACAAATCAGCATCCACATCAGATTCTATGCCAAAATAATATTATTTAACAAAATTTTAATTTCTTAAACAAAAAATAAAATAAAATAAGCAAAAAATTAAAATTAAAGAAAACCCCTCCTCCCTTCTTCAAACCCACCCACTCAACCTTCTTAAAATAATAACTCACCTGTCATGGCTTCTCCACCATGAGTACCACTATTTCCTTCACTCCTCTTTTAAAGAAAGTTAGTTATCCATGAAAAATACATGAGCAGAGAATTAGGTCTTTTGAATTTTGACTTATTCCTCTACCCCAATTTGAAAGGGCTGTGAAAAAATTTGAAAGCTAAAACCATCGGAAAAAATGGAGGAAGGGACTGAAGAAGAAGAGGAGGAGGGGGGGGAGAGCGAAGGGGGAAGGGATTGAAGAAGGGGGGGGCAGAACGAAAGGGAGAAAGGGATGAAGAAGAAGAGGAGGGGGGGGGGGCTCAGAACGAAAGGGGAAAGGGATGAAGAAGAAGAAGAAGAGAGAGGGGGCAGAACGAGGGGGAAGGGTTTCGAAGAAGAAGAAAGACGGGGGTAGGGGGGGAGGAGGGGCAGAACGAAGGGGCCCGGTAGGGGCTGAAGAAGAAGAATAGTATTTTTTATTTATTTATTTATTTATTTTATTTTTTTAATAAAGAAAAATCATCAGCTCACGCACCTAATGTGCGTGTAAATCACTTATTTTGTCCACCTCAGCCATATCAATGCCACATAAGCCCGGTCAACGGTCAGAAGGGTTTAAAAGTCTTGTTTTGATTAAGTTGAAGTGTCTAGATGAAACTTTATGGAGTGTAGGGACCGGGATGACAAACCGGAACAAGTACAAGTGTCTCCCAGGCTATTCTGCCTAGAAAAATAGATATTTGTTTCAGCATTTTCCTTCTTTATACGTGGCTGAATATTTAGAGAATTTCTTTGTATAATGTAATATTCTTCTATCTTTTTCTTCCAGTTGAACTTCTGGTCTATTAATTTGTTGTTTAAGATTCATAATTACTTAGATTCATATTGTAGGCTCTATTGAAAATGTTGTGTAGGATTAAGTTTACCAACGAATAGCTCTCTATTGCAGACAAAGGATTATACTGCAGACAATGAAGAGGCTGTTGCATTCAACAAACCTCAGATCATTCAGCTTGAAAGAATTAGGAATGTGACAAAAGCATACAAATTATATTTAATGGCTTTTGATGCCGGTGAACCATAAGCATTTTAGCAATGGGCTAAGATATTCTATATTGGTGTATGTCTTAAATGTCTTAAAAAGAAGAATATTTAAGAGAAGGTGCCAACGGAAGAGACGAAGATCGAAATAAAGTGTATTTCACAACTCTCATTGGCCTTTGAAGTAATTAACATCTTTAGGCTTTTGCTATATATAAGTTGAAATAATATTGAGTAGTGATTTTGTCCTTATAGAGTAGTAGTTTGCATGAGATTCTAATATTTCGCATCTTATGCAGTGTTTTTCCTAATGTCATGGAATTGAGACTTTGATATGCATTACCATTCTTATAAAAAAAACTTTTCTCTATATATTTTTCCCTTTACCTCCATCTCTTTTCTTCAATCCAATATTACGTTATATGTATTTTCTTTGTCTAATTTTCTTTTTTTTGTGGTCAACTTCTTTGTCTGAATTTACTTTTCTTCTATAGTCATAACTCTTTAGAAACGTTCATTCATAACATGTCTGTCTAAACACTCTAAATTCTTTCCATTTTGATTCATAATACTCAAAGATTTGTTTTTCTCTTTTAGTTTTAGAAAAACAAATAAAAGAAGAAAGCAAATAAGGAGAAGAAAAGAAGAATAATTCGGAAGAGAAAAAGTATGGCACTGACTTCCATGAATAAATAAAGAACGACAGCCTACCGCACCATTGTCTTAAAGCTTAACTTGCATAGTGAAGGTTGTGCCAATTTTTTTAGAATTCTTACAATTACTCCCTGAACTTTCTTAACATATAAAAATTAAATAAGCTTTATTAGTAGACAAAAAGGAGAAAAAAAGTAAAAAAAGGAAAAATTAGATAAATAGGATACTTGTCCAGAGAGAGCTGCCAACTGATATATATATNTTTTAAAATTTTCATAAGGTAAAATCTTAATTGATTTTAGAGTATTAAATATTAGGACTTCATACGTAGTTCAAATAATAAAAAATTATAACTAAAATTTTAGTTAATTGCAAATCTTAAAATTTTAAGAAAAATAATTTAATTTAGTTTTGTCAAATATAAGAACTATTAAAAGCTGCTAAAAACTGAGAAAAAGGTCCAGAGCACGAAAAAATAGTAGAAGAAATAACTTGGCAAAAGGTTAAAGCATACAGTCTAATACAAAAAGGATACTATTCAACCAAGCTTTACAATCAAGAACATCAAAATAAGATGATTGGTTAAATACGTGCATGCAAAATTAAACTACTAATACAAATACATGAATGCAAAATTCAACTGCTAATTAAAAAAAATTGCTCAAAGAAAGAGGATTCGAAACCCTTAATTTTGTAGTTGTTGCTCGAAGAAGGCAAATTTATGATGATGAAAACGTGAAATTGTAACTTCTTTTATTGAATTACATGCGTATATAAAATTGTGTAAAACTTTTATTAGAAAAAAGACTCTAATAAGTTCTCAAAGAGCCCGCTTCATCTAATATAGTTATAAAAATTTAACTGTCAAAAATTTATATCAAAACTTTCCTAGTGTGTGCATGAATTAGTCAAACTTTAAGAACTTTCCAATTGTGGAAAATTTTAATACTCCTAAATTTAAATATAGTTGAAAGTATCAAAATTTTCCTAGTATGTGAATTAGTTAAAATTGTATTAACTAAAGAAAAACTGAAACCTTCCTATTGTGTGTAAATTAGACAAATTTTTATTAACTAAAAATGATCTCTTCCTAAATTAGAAAGAAAAATTTAATAATACTCCTAAATATGGAGTTGGACGCAAACTTCCTATTGTGTAGAGAACGAAAATGTTTCCTAGTATGCGTGTCAATATTACTATAAGTATTAAAAGAGTAATTAAATAACAATTCCTAAATAGTAGGGAATTAATTAAATGACTATTCTTAAATATTAGGAAAATAATCAAATGACTATTTTGTCTAATGTGAACTCTATTTTAAAAAGGGTAAAAAAGACGAACGACATTTCGCTAAGGGCCTTCGTGCTTTTAATATAGTATATAGTATATATATATATATATATATATATATATATATATATATATATATATAAAATAGAAGTGTGCATATAAATAAACCAAATTATGAATCTATCCAAATATATGTTATTTTACAAGTGTTTTTTCTCATATGAATTCATTATTAGTTAGTCTGCTGATATTTCTATAAATCTATTGAAGCTTTTCAAGATCGCACGAAATGCGGATAAATTCACTAGTTAATATAGTAAAATAAAGATTGTTGCGGCTATTGAGATTTTATTGCAAAAGTAAAATTTGTTAGTCTGCAAGCTGTCAAATTTTGATTTTGTTTTTATGCCTAAAAGGCAGCCCAGTGCGCTAAGCTCTCGCTATGCGGCAGGGAAGGGCTTGACCACAAGGGTCCATTGTACGTAACCTTATTCTGTATTTCTACAAGAAACTCTCTCCACTGCTTCAACCCGTGACAGTCACATGACAACAAATTTACCGGTTATGCCAAGGCTCCCCTTCTTTATTACTTTCATGTCTAAGGAGAAAAATGTGTTTCTCTGCATGCTCACATCTAGATGAGTTAGCTACAGCCAAGCTAAAGTCAATTAGGGAAAGCTTTGGCAAAGCTTTCTTTTTGTAACATCAAAGTTTTCTCAATTGATATTCTCCTCTTTTGTACATCTCTAGACCAGAGGCGGATTTATAAGCAAAAATATGGGGCACGTGAACCCATGATCTTTCCATAAAATTAGATATTTTATGTACATATTTTTTAAAATTAGCATAATATTAATTGTTAACACCCATGCTCAAAAAATAATGAATGGTGCACTTGGTTGAAGGTTGAATTAATTACCAAGATGAATAGGGATCAATTCTCAATTAATATATATTTTTCTCTCTTTTATTTAATAGTGCACCCCTGCATTAGAAATCCTAGATCCTTCTATGCTCTAGACCTATATTCTTCACAAACTTGAGTTATGGTGATTGTAGTGGTAATAGCGGCCGACAGATGAAGAAGATGGCTGACGACGGTGGTGAGTGAAACAAAGAAGACAAAGGGGAAGGGACGGAACAATCTCTCTCTATATAAGAGGACCACTACGTGTTGATATGACACTTCTCTTAATCCAAGATTCATATCTCTCTTTTTCTCCCCCTAAAATTTTAGCTTTTTCTTCTTATTTCTGCCATTTATTTCTTACATAAAAAATTTAAAATGACACTTCCAACTGTTTTCCTGTAAGGTTGTAACGGTTAGATATGCCATTTCTTCTATTTTCTGCTGCATTAAAAGAAAAAAAGAAACTGAAATGACACCCAGTTAACCTCTTCTTATGGTAGCACCTTAATTTCTTTCTTCCTATAATAACTGTTTCATTTCATATACCTTTCCCTCTCTTCTTATGATATACATTCCAACTTGAAAACATTTAGCATCAAGACCACTTGCCATGACAAGCATCAAATTCATTCATCTTCTCTCTTTTTGGAGGACTAAGAACTAGGATCGATAATACCTATCAGTTAGTGTTAGATGGTGATAGGTGCTATTTTTCTCTGTGAAATCCTCCAATTTGGTTAGGGTTCGACATGTAATGAATTTTTTTTTTTGCACTTTTGATATGAGTTGGTTTTCGGTTGCAGGTGTTGCGGTCGTCTCTCCATTATGCCTCATATACCAAGTTTCATTATTTTTAGTATTTTTATCTCTTTTTATAATTAAATCATCTTTATCTATTTATATTTGTAACTGAAACCAACTAACATGTAGTTGGAGTACTGTACTTGGAAGAAAGGAGAATCATTCATCTCAGGATTGGAAGACAATTAATGACTCTGAAGATGGTGATTAATTTTTAGGACATTGAGGAGGATAACGACAAGGAGAAAGGTAAGAAGAAGAAATCAAAGAGGTCTCTCATGGGCGGAGCTAGAGTATCGAGAGTGGGTTCGGCCAAACCCAATAGTTTTAGTTCGAACCCTGTATTTGTTTTAAAAAGTTCATTGAATATGTAAAAATTGTTAATTTACAATCCAATAATTTAAGACAATTAAAATCCCGAACCCATAAGTATGAAATCCTGGCTCAGGCTTCTTGCGAGTGGCATCTTATTAACAACTAGCAAAAACCTATCCGGTTTGCAAATTGCAAATGATATGACAAAGCTGATTACAAAGGAGGAAAATATCTCAACACCAAGGCATTAACTCGGTTAAGTGGAAACTGTTCATTGTATTGGCATAGTTTACTTCACGTTGGACATGGCTGTGATAATAAAACACTTGTATTTCCTGTGGAAACTTCCTAGGCCCCAACAATATCGGAATAAACAGTACAATAGAGACTACTATGCTAATATATATCACTTATATGATTGAGCTCCATATCATCTTCATAATTTGCACTATACTCAATCACACTCCAACTTAACATAATGAAAACAAAAGAGTGGGGGAAGTTGAGTTGTATATTTTTCCCCGCACATATGGAAAAGGACCACAACGGTCCAACTGGAACTAATACCAAGTCATTTCCTGTTGAGTACAAGCTAAAACAATAAGGCTTTGATCCTGCACCATCAGATGACATCCAAATATCTTCAGTAGAATACCTTGCTCGTGACATTCTCTTAAAATAATAAAATAGCAAAAAGCTCCCAAATTCCTATGTTTTAGCCTTGAGAACGCACATCTCTAAGGTATCCATATTTAAGTATTGTACCTTATTTTCAACAGCTGCTCTAAAGTAGTTGAGCGCAAGCGACCAATCAACTGAAGCAAATACCCTACTGGGGAGGGACTCCAACGGATCTGTCTGTACCCCTAGGCATGAACACACTGCTCAAAAGAAGGGGCGTCAGTACAAAAAGTGTACTGAGTATGTAAGGCTAAGAAAGCATGTAACATCGGTGGAATAACATAAAAGATATGAGTATTTGCTTTCAACCTAAAATTCCGTAGACAAGCCACCAAGGGCATAATCTGTAACAACTATAACTTAAGAAAATGTGCAAGCTTTAAACAAGGTTGAGCCCCTCATGGATACTGTGCATTAATGCAATATAATGTTACTTATTCCTTCTTTGGGGTATATTACTTCATATCATACCCGGCGTCGCAACGAACTCAGTAAAGTTTATTTCTTCCATTACATCGTCCCAGCCTTGGGGGATACATACCCAGTCACATGAGAGCTCGGCAGTGCCTCTTATCACATCATTCGTTATCCGGCCTCATAAAGAGCTCGATAGTGCCTCTTCTCACATCATTCCTTACCCAGACCCATAGAGAGCTCGTCGTACCCGGACATATAAAGGATCGGTCGTACCTGACCACACAATGGCTCGGTAGTATATCACATTGTGTCTCTTGTACCCAACTGATTAGTGGTTGCACAATAGGTGTTGTACTCGGTCACATATAGCGTGGTTCAGTAAAGTAAAATAAGTACATATACATATAAGTGCAATGTATCCTCAATTTCAAGAGTTATTAAGTTTAGACTCAGAATACATCATGTGTTTTGACCTCAGGATACCAACTGGGAGTATTATAGACTTCGAATTAAATGCTACCAGCAAAAATGTACAAGAATAGAACAACGTCATTGGGAGGGACTTGGAACTAACAATTCTTAAAATGCAAAAATGGTTCAGAAGGTGGGAGAGACTTATACCAACTCATGCCAAGAAGGAAAGATGTCGTGCGTACCTTATTGAAGAACTAGCTACACTTATATGGTGGTTTCTCTACTTCTAACGAATCTCCAGAATTAATATAACAAGATGACAGATACAATAGCAACGATTCCAAGCTTCTTCTTACTAGATTCTTCTAAATTCACCTTGGACCTTGTCTTAACTGTTTGGGAATTCTAATGGGATGTTGAGAACATTTTGGGAGAACTAATATTGGTGATATCTTCCAGAATAAGAGAAAAAGAGCTACATTGCCTTTTCTAAACTATACCAAGCATAGGTAATTTCACCGCTCCACATGCAAAGTGGGTCACCTTTCCCTGATTACTGCATCCGGCGAGACATTAGGCGCAAGTCTACTAAAACGTGTAGCCATCTTTTTCCCTCACGGTTGAGTGGTCACGCTAGAAGCCACACTTACCAAGCTTTATTTAGGTGTGGGGTGTAACATAACCCCCCTCCC
>NW_017671562.1:94814-166567 GCF_001879085.1 Nicotiana attenuata | reverse complement strand
CCCTACCCCCCCCCCCCCCCCGGGAATATTTGTCCTCAAAGGTTGAATCGTAGTTACTTCCTGCAAACTTCTTTAGTCTTCTAGGGTTGTGCCGACCATGGTGGTCTAATTGTTGTCTCCCACGTCAAGGAACAAGCGGGGGTACCTAAATTTCTTATCTTCTTCAACTTCCCATGTCATTTCTTCTACATTATTATTCCTCCAAGGTACTTTAACAGAAGCTACCTCTTTGGTTCACAGCTTGTGCACCTGACAATCTAAGACGGCCACCGGAATTTATTCGTAAGATAGGTCCTCGGTGACTTGAATATCTTTAATAGGGGTAATGCAGGATGGATCGCTTAAGCACTTTCGAAGCATAGACACATGAATACCGAATGCACTTCTTCTAGTTCCGGGGGTAGTTCAAGCTTATAAGCCACTTGACCGACTTTCTGCATAATTCGATATGGCCCAATATACCAGGGGCTAAGTTTTCCCCTTTTGCCAAATCTCATCACGCCTTTCATAGGCGATACCTTCAAGAACACCCAGCCTCCCGCCGCAAACTTCAATTTTTGCTGCCGGTTATCCAAGTAAGATTTTTGCCTGCTCTGAGCAGCCAATAGTGGATTTCAAATTATTCTCACCTTTTCTACAGCCTGTTGCACTAATTCAAGACCTAATAACTTTGCTACACCAAACCTAGAGCCAGCCGATAATAGATCTGCGCTTTCGCCCGTATAGGGCCTCATACGGTGCCATATGAATGCTAGCATGATAGTTGTTGTTGTAAGCATATTCGATGAGTGGTAGATAATCCTCCCAATTTCCTTTGAAGTCTAGAATACAGGCTCGTAACATGTCCTCGACTGTTTGAATAGTGTGTTTGGCCTGGATGAAAAGTTGTACTAAGGTTGATTCCTGTGCCTAATCCTTTTTGGAATGATCTCTAGAAGTTAGATGTGAACTAAGCACCTCTATCCGATATTATAGAAACCGAAACCCCATGAAGTCAAACTATTTCCTTAATATACAACTTAGAGTAATCTTCAGCCGGGAAAGTAGTTTTGACTGGCAGAAAGTGAGCTAACTTGGTAAGTCAATCAACAATAACCCATATGGAGTTAACCCTTTGACGTGAACTTGGTAACCCGGTTAACTTCGCGATTGCAAGACCTTCCTTGCGAACGCATATAAGGAAACCAAATACAGCCATTTCAGCAGTCCAACAAGTGCAAAAATGAGCCGAACATGTTCCGAATCACAACCGAAGGCCCCGGGACCCCATTCAATCATACTAACAGGTCCTAAAATACGATATGAACTTAGTCGAAGCCTCAAATAACATCACACAACATCGAAGACACAAATCACATCCCAATTCAAGCCTAATGAACTGTTTAACTTCCAACTTCTAAAACCAATGTCGAATCACACCAAACCAACTCCGATTGACCTCAAATTTTGCACACAAGTCATATATGACACAAAGAATCTATTCCAACTTCCAAAACCAAAATTAGAGCTCGGTATCAACAAAGTCAGCTTTCGGTCAAACTTCTCAACTTTCCAACTATCGCCAATTCAAGCTAAAACGACCTAGAGACCTCCAAATCAATATCTGGATATACTCCTAAGTCCACAATCACTATACAAAGTTATTAGAACCATTAAAACTCCATTCTACAGCCGTTTACTCATAAGTCAACATCTGGTCAACTCTTTCAACTTAAGCTTCCAACCTTGGGACTAAGTGTCTCTAATCATTCTGAACATCCCGAAACTAAACCAACCACCCCGACGGGTCACATAACTACAAATGAACATAGGATAAGTAATAAATGTGGGAAGGGGCCTACAATACTCAAAATTACCGGCTAGGTCGTTACATTCTCCCTCTCTTAAACAAATGTTCATCCTCGAACGGGTCTAGAATTGTACTTAGAGTCTCAAATAGGTGTAGATAGGTGCTTCGCATCTCCTGCTCGGTCTCCCAAGTAGCCTCCTTGACTAGTTGACCTCTCCATTGAACTTTCACTAAATCTATATTCTTTGATCTCAACTTTTGAACTTGCCGATCCAAAATGGCCACCGGCTCCACATCATGAGTCAAATATCCATCTACCTGAACCTTGCTGAAGTCCAAAACATGAGACAGATCATCGTAATTCTTCTAGAGCATGGAAACATGAAATACTAGTGAACACCTGATAGACTACGCAACAATGCAAGCTTGTAGGCCAGCTCTCCAATCCTCTCAAGCACCTCAAAAAGGCCAATATACTAACGGCTCAACTTGAACTTATTCTCGAACCTAATTACACCCTTCATGGGAGATACTCTGAGCAATACCTTTATATGCAGCATCACGAACCTTTTGATCGGCGTAACTCTTCTGTCTAGATTGTGCCGTGTGAAGCCGATCCTGATCAACTTGACCTTTTCCAAGGCATCCTGAACCAGATCCGTGACCAACAACCTCGCCTCCCCTGGCTCAAAACACCCAATCGGAGATCGACACCGCCTCCTAAATAAGTCCTCATAAGGATCCATCTAAATACTCGATTGGTAGCTGTTGTTGTAGGCAAACCTGCAAGCGGTAGAAACTGATCCCAAGAACCCCCGAAATTCATAACACAAGCATGTAGCATATCCTCCAATATCTGAGTGGTGAGCTCGGATTGTCCGTCCGTCTGAGGGTGGAATGTTGTACTTAAGTCAACCCGTGTGCCCAACTCTCGCTCCATTGCCCTCCAAAATTGTGATGTGAATTGCGTGCCCTGATCAGAAATAATGGACATCAGCACACTGTGAAGACGAACAATCCCGTAGATATATATCTCAGCCAACCACTCTGAAGAATAGGTGTCACAACTAGAATAAAATGTGCGGACTTGGTCAACCATTCCACAATCACCCAAATAGTATCGAATTTCTTCAAAGTCCATGGAATCCTAACAATGAAGTCCATAGTTACACGCTCCCATTTCCACTTAGGAATCTCAAGTCGCTGAAGCAAATCGCTCGGCCTCTGATACTCATACTTCACTTGCTGACAGTTCAAGCACCGAGCCACATACTCCACTATATCTTTCTTCGTTTTTCTCCACTAATCGTGATGCCTGCACTCGGATGAATGGAATTCTGCAAAATTGTGGGCCTCCTCAAGAATCACCTCACATAACGCATCCATATTGGGCACACAAATCTGACCCTGTACCTGCAACAACCCATCATCCCCAATGGAAACCTCCTTGGCAACACCATGTTGTACCGTGTCCTTAAGACAATAATATAGGGGTTATCATATTGGTGCTCTCTGATGAGATCATATAAAGAAGACCGAGAAACCACGCATGCTGGAACCCGACTAGGCTCTGAAACATCTAAACTCACGAACTGATTTGCCAAGGCTGGAACATCTGATGCAAGAATTCTCTCACCAACACCAATATTTGCAAGGCTACCCATACTCACCGCTTTTCTACTCAAGGCATCGACCACCATATTGGCCTTCCCGGGATGATACAAAATGGTAATATCATAGTTTTTTAATAGCTCCAACCATCTTTGCTACCTCAAATTTAGATCTTTTGCTTGAACAAGTGTTGTAGACTCCGATGATATATAAATACCTAACAATACACATCGTAGAGGTAATTCCTCCAAATCTTCAATGCATGAACAATGACTGTCAACTCTAAATCATGAACGGGGTAGTTCTTCTCATCAGTCTTCAACTGGCGTGAAGCATAAGCAATCACACTACCCTCCTGCATCAACACACACCCAATACCAATCTAAGAAGCAACACAATACACTATATATGAACCTGATGCTGAAGGCAAAACTAGAACCAGAACTATGGTCAAGGAAGTCTTAAGCTTATAAAAGCTCTCCTCAAACTCATTCGGCTACTTGAATAGGGCACCCTTTTGGGTCAATCTAGTTAAAGGTGCAGCAATGGATGAGAAACCCTCCATGAAATGGCGATAATATCCGGCCAAGCCAAGAAAACTCCAAATTTCAGTAGCTGAAGACGGTCTAGGCCAACTCTAAACTGCCTCAATCTTCTTCAGATCTACCTTAATACCCTCACTGGACACCACGTGCCCAAGTATGCCACAAAATCAAGCCACAACTCACACTTGCAGAATTTTAGCATAAAGCTTTTTCACCCTCAACGTCTGTAGTACAATCCTCAGATGTTGCGCATGCTCCTCCTGGCTACGTGAGTACACCAGAATATCATCAATGAATACTATGACAGAAGAATCAAGATATGGCTGGAATACACTGTTCATGAGATGCATAAATGTTGCTGGGGCATTGGTCAACCCAAAAGACATTACAAGGAACTTGTAGTGAGCGTTGCGGGTCCTGAATGCCATCGTCAGGATATCAAAATCCTGAATCTTCAACTGGTGATACCCAGACCTCAAATAAATATTAGAGAACACTCTCACTCAAATAAGTCATCAATGTGTGGTAGTGAGTACTTTTTCTTAATTGTAACTTTGTTCAACTGCCTATAATTAATGCACATCCGTATAGTATCGTCCTTCTTCTTCAGAAACAGAACCGGTGCACCCCAAGGTGATATACTAAGCCTAATGAACCCCTTATCAAGAAGCTCCTGAAGCTACTCTTTCAATTCCTTCAACTTTGTTGGTGCCATACGATACAAAGGAATAGAAATGGGTTGAGTGCCCAGCACCAAGTCAATACTAAAATCAATGTCCCTGTCGGGTGGCATGCCCGTCATGTCTGCAGGAAACACATCTGAAAAGTCTCGCACTACCGGAACAGAATCAATGGTAGGAGTATCAGCACCAACATCCCTCATCCGTTGGGCCTTCAAATATGAAATTACTCTACTAGGAACATAGTCCAAAGAACCTCTCCACTCAATCCTAGGAAATCCGACATCGCCAACATCACGGTCTTAGCGTGACAATATAGAATAGCATGACATGGTGACAACCAATCCATGCCTAGAATCACGTCAAAATCAACCATACTAAGCAGTAAGAGATCAACTCTTGTCTCTAATTCCCCAATAGTCACCACACAACGGCCGATACATATGGTCCACAATGATAGAATCACCCAATAGTGTAGATACATAAATAGGTGTAACTAAGGAATCACGAGGCATATCCAAATAACGAGAAAAATACGATGATACATATGAATAAGTGGAACCAGGGTCAAATAATATGAAAGAATCCATGTGGCACACTAAAACAATACCCGTGATCACTGCGTCTGAAGCAAAGGCCTCTGGCTTGGCAGGAAAAGCATAGCATTGAACCTGACCGACCTCCCCCTCTAGGGTGACCTCGAGTTCCCTGAGTCCCACCCCAAGCTGGCTGAGCGGGTGGTAAAGTGACTGGTGCGGAAGTCATATTATGACCCCTCTACTGAACTGGACCACCCATAAGACGAGGATAATACATCCTCACATGCCTCGACTCTCCACACTCGAAGCAACTCCAATCCGTTAATAAAGGCGGGGACTAAATCGGACCCCGAGAACCAGAATAACCACTAGAAGGACCTGGTACACATAAGCCTTGAACTGATGGAGCACAGGATGAAATCTGAGCTGGGAGGGCACTGAAAGATGACTGACCTCGATGAGCACAGTATCAACATAGTCTAAAACTATAGTACAACTGTCTGAGAAAAATAAAACAATTTTGTAATAAAATAAAAGGGATGAGAGTCAAGGTCTACGGGCGTCATAACAACTACCTCGAAGTCTCTGAATAGGTACTATCACCACTCTAGCAATCACCGCGTCCAGATGTGTCTGGATCTGCAACGAAGTGTAGAGTGTAGTATGAGTACAACGGATCCAATATACTTAATAAATAATAGGACTAACCTTGGGTTGAAAGCAGTGATGAGCTCAGAAGGTTATAGTCCGAATCAAAATAATGACGACACATATATAACCAGATAATGATATTATTAACTCAGAGAAACTTCCTTATTAATCTCTTTCATAATACAAATATTTAGGCATGCTTTTAAGTTCAACAATTTAAGACCAACACTGATAAAATATGCCAAGTATAACTAGGATGAGGAATGTTACATCTATATGCCTACATGCCAAATATGCATGTGAAATGTAATGTATCACAGAGATACTCCCAAGTACTCACACTCTCAGGGTACTCAATCTGTCTATCTCATTTCCCAATCATCACACACAATCACCCAGCACTGTACGGGTGCCTGGCATCAGTACCCCTCACCAAAGCACGTGTATATAGATCATTGTGCCTACGCTCACTGCTGGTATGTAGACTTTAGAAGGGCGGATCCTGCACAAGTGCTAATATAAAGTTTAAGCCCTGTTGAGGCGTGCAGCCCGATCTACAATAATAAAATAGCCAATAGGGCCTACTGCGACATGCAGCCCGATCTACAATAATAAAATAGCCAATAGGGCCTACTGCGACATGCAGCCCGATCTATGATGATGATGATGATGATGATGATGATGATGATGATAATAATAATAATAATAATAATAATAATAATAATAATAATAATATATATAAAGCCAATATGCAGCGTGCAACCCAATCTACAATATCACTGATAATCTGGCTCTCAGGCCCCAACTCAGTCATCAATCTCTCTAGTATCACGGGCTCATAAATCTCATGCCACTCAGCCCAAAATAATGATAACACGATGTAACAGTAAATGATAACAGAAACTGAGATATGATATGCGAATGTTTAGACATGACTGAGTACATAATTGCAGTTTAAGCAAATAACTCAATAGTAGAAATAACCTCAGTGAGTCCCAACAGAAAAAGTACATAACCTAAACATGATTTCTAATATGAATCACAACTCAATTACTCTAACACGTAGGAATTACACGGATAAAACAAGACTATATAACTACACCGTACCACAGAATCAATCGAGTCATAATTACCACGGTGCACGCCCACATGCCCATCACCTAGCATGTGTGTCACCCCAACACCAACCATATACATGTATTCCAGGGATTCATACCCTCAGTACCAAGTTTAGAAGTGTTACTTACCTCAAAGTGCGCAACTCAATGCTCCAACAAACCCTTGCCTCGCGAATCAGCCTCTGAACGACTCGAATCTAGTCACAAACAACTTAATATAGTCAATACAAGCTATAAGAATCGATTTGTCACGACCCGAATTTCCCTGCGTAAGTTTTCATGATCGCACCTAGTCTCTAAGACTAGGTAAGCCTAAATTTTGGAATAACTAAAACTAATAATAGAAATAACGACTATACTTCATAGATATATATAATACTGAAAAATACCGCCGGCATATACAAGTAAATCAACAACTCGAGTATAAAAAATTCCCCAAAACCCTGATAGTCACAAGTCACAAGATCTAAGGAATTGTTCTAACTGTCTCTATACATCAACATCTAGGAAAAATAAAGAATAACATCATAAAAGGATAGAGGGGGACTCCGAGTTCTGCGGACGCTGCCAGATATACCTTGAAGTCTCCGTAGCAGCAGCACGTACTCTCAACTAATGGCGGGGCTTGTAGGAGGTACATGGGTCTGCACACAAAACATGTGCAAAAGAGTAGCATGATACACAACAACGATACCTAGTAAGTGCCAAGCCTAACCTCGGTAGAGTAATGACGAGGTCAGGTCAGGGCCCTACTGGAATATAATAATTAATGCAGAAGATATAGTAATATGATTAAAAGACTAAGAAATTAACAATGAGAAATTACAGGAAGTAACAACACAGCACAAAGGGTAAAACGACAGGGGCGCTCCCGAGGTACCACCTCATAGTCCCAACAGTAAATACTCAACATAGGAGCTCCCGAGGTACCGCCTAGTAGTCCCAAAAGTAAATATGCAATAGGGGAACTACCGAGGTACTGTCTCATAGTCCATAAAGTAAATATGCAATAGGGGAACTCCCGACGTACCATCTCGTAGTCCCAAAAGTAAATATGCAACTCGTAACCGATGGAACAACAAATTCACAGTAAGAAATCCTATAGTTAACGACTAAATACAAAAATCAAGGAAAAACAGAAATTCAACTAAGCATGGTGCAAAGATTTCAAATAAACATTTAAGACACGTAGACATGCGATATTAGGCTAAGCATGATAACTACACATGTTGGGATAACTCAGCTAAGATATAACAGGTTACTCTTCAGTAACAACCAGATTTTCAACAATTAGCCCGTGTAAGCACTCGTCACCTAGCGTACACGGCACTCACATATCACAAATTGTTACAACAGTACCAAATCCTAAGAGGATTTCCCCCAAACAAGGTTAGGCAAGCCACTTACCTCGAACCAAGCTCAATCAGTCAATAAGAATGCCTTTTCCTCGACTTTCCGACTCCGAATTGCCCAAATCTAGCCAAAAAAAATTACATACTATAAATATAACTATACAAAACTAATCTAATTAATGAAATAAAATTATCTGTACCAAGAAATAGCATAAGCTCTGGCGATTGGTGAGCGACGACTAAAACCCTAGCTAGAGAAGCTCTTCAATGGCCGCTCAGGCCACTGGCCAGCCTTCTATGAAGGTTGGTCAGTCGTCTACACCACCCAGATAACCCTCCCAATAATCCACAACCCCATACATGATCCAAAACTATGCTCAATTAGTAAACCTACTTTATTAAATGCTACCATGCAGACGTTGCCTAGTGTAGCCCTAAAACCAGTTGAGTATCTCCATGGCGAAGCCATTGTACGTTGGAAGAAGATGGAGGTGAGGCAATCCATTGTGCAACTAGGACTTCAACTTGTTTTTCTTGGCACTTCTCATATGGGAAGCCTGTTATCCAAGAGTTACATAAAGCTATTCAAATACAATGTGAACTAAAAGGCCCTTGCTCGATTGGATTGATTGAAGATTCTCATGTTCTTATTAAGCTATCACTAATGGAAGACTATATTTATCTCTTATTGAAGCCAGCCTTTTATTTGAAGGCACAGGGTGATATGTGGCAGATGAGGTGTACCAAATGGAGCCCATGGTGGAAACCTAACAAGGAAACACCAATTGCCATAGCGTGGATTTTGTTCTTAGACCTGCCTCCTAAGTTTTTTGGGAAGGATTTTGTATTTTCCTTAGCTAGGGCAGTTGGTAGACCATTACATGTAGACATGGCAACCTAAAACAGCACAAGGCCTAGTTGTGCTAAGGTTAAAGTTGAGGTGAACTTTCTAGCTAATTTTTTGCAAAGAATTAAAATAGTTGAGGAAGAAGATGAAACTGGCCCAGAGGAATCGAAGTGGATTAAAATTAAGTACGATTATGTTCCTAAATATTGCAAAACTTGAAAGAAGAAAGGACATAATGAGCAAGAATGCTGGGCAATTAATCCAGAATTATACAAAATGTATGAGGACGAAGTTGAGGATCAAGGCAAGGAGAAGAATGTTATTGTGCAAAGTAATGTACTTGGAACTACTGCAGCGTCTATGAAGATTCTAACAAGTTGAAAAGTTGTAGGTAACCTAGTGCCAAATGCTACAAGGAATGAGTGGATGCAACGAACGAAGAACAAATATAAAAGAGATAGTAGAGGATACATAATCGACGAGAATAGAAGTGATGATGTTACATATTCACAGGAGCATAATTTGATGAAAGACAAGGAAACAAATGGTAAATTGAAAAGTATAGGAAAAGAAAAGTATAATGTACCATTGCAAACTAATAAAAAGTTTGCCTTGCTAGAAAATGGTGTGCTAGAAGTACAAAAACAAGTAAAGAAAGAGGTTGTGGAAAAGGTGCTTAACAAGGAGCAGAGTGAGGATAATAAGACTAATCCTACCTTTACTAGGAATGGGACTCCAATGAAGGAAAATTCATCAAATACGGTAAAGCAAATACCTAGTCCTACACCTGTTGGTATCGGGATAGATGAGGCATATAAGAAGGAATGCACAATTGAGTGGGTTCACAGGAGATTTGGCACGAGTAAAAAGGAGTTCGGGGAGCTGAATGTTACAGTGAATCAATCTTATCAAGAAGTTCCATCGCAAGCATATGAAGGATTCAATGAGAAAGGGGCAAATATAGAGGTTAGTTCTGGGACTGTTATGGAGTGATGAGGTTGAGATTATGGATTCTGATACTAATACAAATTTGAACAACAAAAGAACTAGCAGCAAGTAGGAGCCCTAAGTCTACAGTAAACCCTAGGACTTCAAAGTCTAGGGTTAAAGCCGGGGAAGGGACGGGCCAACAAATAGCTAATTCAATGGTTGGAACAGGTCAAGGCATGCATGGAGAAGATGTTTTCACAGGTGGATTGAAAAGTAAAGCTCCAGCTAAGAATAACACCAATGGAAAAGTAAATTCTAGTGGTACTGCCTATGTGTTAGCCATTGTTAGAAGTGATCACGTGAATATTTCTGTTGGGGATCCACAGGGGAATGATCAGGATGATGTCATGGACTATTCAGGGAGATCTTATAATCAAATAGTTGTTGGGAAGCTGTCGCAAAATAATGGAACAGTAATTCATGCGTTTGTAACAACAATGAACCCTAGTCTGGGTGATGTTTATAATTTGCAATGCAGAGCTATACAAGAAGCTATGAAGGCAAGAGAGATTAATGATGGATTGTTGAAAGAGGCTACAAGAATGTCAACTGATCAAATTGAGATGGTTTCTAATACTAGTAATATGGAATCTGGGCAAAGCAATAATGTATTACTAGTTGCTGCTACTATTGAAGATCTAGGGCTTTTAGCTAGGAAAACTTTCAGCGTAACGAGTGGCATTTTGGCTAAAGGAATTCTACTCAATAAAAGGGGTCAAAGGGAGTTGGGAATGATAGCCAAAAATCATGAGCCAAATCCTTTGGCCTTGCATGTTGTTGATGATGTTCAAGATGCAGAGGAAGATTTGGGGGGAAGATATAGAAGACAAAAATATAGATATTAATTTTAAACAAGCAGCAAGAGAGGGTGATATATCTCCTAAGAGTGTTGACAAGAAAAAATCAGATGGGAAACCTGCAAGGAGACAAAAGAAAGACATCAAGGACAGTGTACCACTAAGGGTGTAACCAAAGTGGACTGTGATCCGTAATTCCAAATAATCCTATGGATAATGCACTAGTATGGAATGTGAGGTCGATTAACACACAAAAAACTATCAATAGGTTCCTTAACCTACATAGAAAGTAAATTTTTTACCTGATAGGATTGATGGAACCTTGGCAAGACATAAACAAGCTAGATGAGTATAGAAGGAAGTTGGGAATTCAACATGCCTATGCTAATATGAATGGAAAGATATGGGCTTTTGTTAATGAAGAATTTGATGTAGTCATTGTGATGGATACAGAACAACAAATGACATTGAAATTGTTTCATAGGAATCTAAATAAGGAATTGTAGGTGACACTAGTGTATGCAAAATGTGATGCTATAGAAAGAATTGAGCTTTGGGATTCCATGTATCACTTAGCTTTCGACATGGAATCCCACTGGCTTGTTGGAGGGGATTTCAATGTGATTTTATCTGAGGAGGAGAAATATAGGGGCCGTCAGTTTATGTGAGTGAAGTAGAAGACTTTGCACATTGTGTAGAAACATGTGCTTTGTATGATCTTGGCTTCAAAGGGAGCTTGTATACTTGGTGGAATAGGAGATCTGATGTTGATTGCATATTTAAAAGGCTTGATAGATTCTTGGTAAACCAGCAGTTTCTTGATTTGTTCCCAGAATTAGAAGTTGAGCACCTCATCAAGTATGGTTCTGACCATGCCCCTCTTTTATTATCATGTAACATTGACACTGTCCAAGTTAAGAAACCTTTCAAGTTTCTCAACTTTTGGACCAAACATGATACATTTTTGAAAGTAGTAAAAGACAATTGGGAAGCTGACTCTATGGGGAATCTATTCATCATGTTCCAAAGAAAATTGAAGAAGGTGAAGACAACACTAGTAGCTTGGAGTAAGGAGACTTTTGGAGATATATTCAAACAAATAGTAGCATTGGAGGATGTCATTAAGGTGCATGAGATTGAGTTTGAATTAAATCCAACGGTTTAGAATAGAGCTAAGTTGCAGAAAGTAGAAGCCGACCTTACTAGATACTACTATCTAGAAGAAGAGTTTTGGAGGCAAAAGGCTGGTATGCAATGGCTTAAGGATAGTGATAGAAATACTAAGTTTTTTCATGATCATGTGAGGGGCAAGAGGAGAAGGCTACAAGTGTCCAAAATTCTAGACAAAAATGACAATTGGCTAGATTCACAAGAAGATATGGCAAGGGAGGCAGTAGAGTTTTTCCAGAACCAATTCACACAAGAGAGAATACCTACCAACTTTGACATTATTCAGCATGTCCCTAGATTGGTATCTAATGATCAGAATGCAAAGTTGTGGCAAGAACCATCCATGGAGGAGGTTAAGGTAGCAGTTTTGGGTTTGAATGGTGGTAGTGCAAATAGTCCACATGGATTCTCTAGCCAGTTTTATCAAGCTAGCTGGGAGGTTATATGTGATGATGTGCTTAATATGGCGAGAGCATTCTTTTGTGGTGCAAAATTACCAAAATTCATCAAACACAAACCTAGTATTGCTTCCAAAGAAGAAGAATGTGGAAACATTTTCAGACATGAGGCCAATCGGTTTGAGCAACTTCTCCAACAAGATTATATCTAGAGTGATACATGAGAGGTTAGTTGAGCTTCTACCTTCACTAATTTCTCCTAATCAGGCTGGCTTTGTTACGGGGAGGAGTATAATGGAAAATATCCTACTTACTCAATAGATCATAACTGACATAAGGAAGACAGGGAAACCAGCTAACGTGGTCATCAAATTGGACATGGCAAAGGCTTATGATAGAGTTTCATGGTTATTTTTGACAAAGATGCTGAGGCAAATGGGTTTGGAGAGATTTTCATTGATATGATTTTCAGATTAGTGTCCAATAACTGGTACTCAGTTCTATTGAATGGACATGCCAATGGATTCTTCAAGTCTTCAAGGGGTGTTAAACAAAGAGATCCTCTTTCTCCTACTTTGTTCATTCTAGCAGCTGAAGTGCTTAGGAGAGCGTTGGATGCATTGTTTAACAATTCGGATTTTATAGGCTTTGGTATGCCAAAGTGGAGCCAAAAAATCAATTATTTATCCTATGCAGATTATACTATTATATTTTGCTCTTCTCACTATGGGGCAGTCCAACTTATCATGAATGTGTTGGGGGATTATGAGGCATCTTCAGGTTAGAAAATCAACAAGGAATAGTCTTCTTTTTATATGCATGAAGGGGCACCTGCAGATGAAGTGAACACTGTCCATTTGATCACCGACTTCCAAAGACCTTCCTTCCCATTTACTTACTTGGGATGTCCAATATTCTATAGCAGAAGGCGGAAGGATTTCTACAAGAATATAATCTTCAAAGTACAGGAGAGGTTATCATCATGGGAGGGTAAGTTATTATCAATTGGGCGGAAGGGCAGTGTTGATAGCACATGTATTAGAGAGAATGCCCATTCATCTCTTATCAGCAGTGAACCCTCCAGCATATGTGATCAACCAATCGCACAAGATGTTTTCTAGGTTTTACTGGAGTAATTCTGGCATTGGAAAGGCAAGACATTGGGCTTCATGGGATATTTTATGTCTGCCTAAACATAAGGCAGGGCTTGGTTTTAGGTCATTACATGATGTATCTAAGGCATCGTTTTCCAAGCTTTGGTGGAACTATAGAACAAAGGATACGTTATGGAGTACATTTATGAGAAATAAATACTGCAAGAAGATAAATGAAGTAGTGTTGCCATGGAGACATGGATCTCGGACGTGGAAGAAAATGCTTCAAATGAGGGATGAAGTGGAACACCAAGTGTGGTGGCAATTGAAGAGTGGGAACTCCTACTTATGATTTGATAATTGGACTGGATTTGGAGGTCTATATCATGCTTCAGGTCCTGATCATTGGTGTGATGAATCAATACAATATGTAGATGAGGTTATTGAAAATGGGGCATGGAATGAAGAATTGTTGAGAGCATTACTACCAGAAGAACTAGCTAACCATGTTTTGGAAACCATCATGCCACATTCTAATCACTCTATCAAAGACAAGCCTTGGTGGAAACTGGAAACAAAAGGTCAATTTACAGTGATATCAGCATGGCATTGCATAAGAAGGAGAAAGGAAGAAAGCAGATTGTACAAATATTTTTTGGTGAAGGGACTGCTATTCAAGATCAATTTCTTCATGTGGAGGTTATGGAAAGCAAAATTACCTTTATATGACTGGTTCCTAAGGCTGGGTACTTTGCAATTTCAAGATGTTGGTACTGCAGGAACCCTAGGGTTGAGACATTGCCACATGTTTTCTTAACATCTCCAACTGGTAGATTTGTTTGGAACTACTTTGGTGCACTTGTGGGGATCAAAACAGAAGGAAAGCAGCTTGTACAAATGATAAATGAATGGTGGAACAAACCTTCTAGTACAAGTTTAAAGGCAATATATCAAGCAATGCCTAGTCTGATTGTCTGGAATTTGTGAAAGAAAAGGAATTCAGGAAAGCATGGAAAGAATGTGTCATTTAATAGGCTGATCTTTCAGATATCAGTCCCAATACAAATGCTACTGAAGGTGAGAAGACTAGGTTTCAAGGGAGTTACTTCTAACTGGCCGTATTTACATGAGAAATTGTTACATCATGTCCCTAGATTGAAGTACACTAAGGTGTTGTGGCAATTGCCTCCTGGTGGTTGGATTAAATGTAACACTGATGGGGCCTGTATGTGGGACAATGGAGGAGATTCATATGGTTTTTGCATTAGGGATGGAAAAGGGGATCTTATTTATGCTCAGGTTGATATAGTAGATGAGGCAACTAATAACATAGCTGAAGCACAAGCCATTCTTGAAGTTGTCAGGTACATAACATAAATGCAGTATCCTCCATTTATAATTGAGACAGACTCCTTACTTATGCAGAAAGTGTTGAAGGATGTTTGGGAACCACCTTGGAGCATTGCTAATCAGTTTGATGAAATAAAAACACTATTAGGTATGAGTGTGTTCCAGGTAGTACATGTGTTGAGGGAAGGCAACAAGTTAGCTGATCACTTAGCTAATTTAACGTTAGATCAGCAGCACATTGTGCATGTACACTTCTTTTATGAACTTGAAGTAGACGGAAGGAAGATTCTGAATAATTACAAACTTCAAATACCTTATTTGAGGGTAAGAGTAGCCAAGTCAAATGCAAATTGATGAAGGAGCTAGAAGATAAAGAGGGTGAAGGAGAGATCATACTAGTGAAGAGGAGGAAGAGAAAGTATAATGGAAGAATGAGGCAAACAATTGGGGATGGAGATCACATGACCCTTCCAACTCAGATCCTTAGGAGGAGAGGAGGAAGGATTTTTTTCTCTAACATGTTTGTTAATTTTGCAGGTACTTGGGAGGGGATTTGGCTCTATGTTTTGGCCAAACCTATTAGGGTGCTATTAGTATCTTTGATACGCAACCCCTATACATTTAACCAATACATAGGTCAGCCCGAATATTCTCTCAAAAATGCAAAGAGAAGGCTGCTCACAAGTCTATGCTACATGATCCACATCCATGTCCAGTGTGGAGGAAACGGGAAAAGTTACACCATGGAATGCAAATACCTTTGCATCTACTACTTCCTGAGGATCACACAAGGTAAGAATTACATAGTTCATCAAGCCTCAAGGACCAGTGTTATGCGCAAGAGTACTCTACCATATTAGGTATGGTTGCTCGTGGGATTTCACAGCTTTGGGCGGGCTATTTCAGTGAGTATTGGAGGAGCTCCCAGCACATCGTTCATATACTACACATAAGGAACCTACATATATGTTTGTTACCAGACTGTCTAGGTATGATCAAGTAATTAGGGGACATAACATAGTCCCTACTGCCTTGAACTAGACAGGTATCCTAGAATGCATTGCGCACAATTTGGGTAAGAATCAGGCATTCTCAAGCTCAACCACCAGTTATAGACATCACATGAAGTCTCTAGATGATCAAGACATCAAGTGCAATTTCCCAGATTTAAACGCAAAGAAGGAAGGCTTTTCAAAGAATTGTTGCAAGTTGAAGTCAATTAGATTGTTCCAAGGTTTACAATTATTAGTTCTTATGTATTATCAAAGGATTGTTTTACACAAGACTGTGATAATAGGTTCCATGTACTTTCATTTTTTACGCACTTACATTTTGTGAGACTTCCAGACACAAGTTGTTTTAATTTTGATTAACTTAATAAAAAACACCACTAGGAAACCAGCCTTGTGGTATATTTGCCTTGCAAAAATAAGACATTAACAAGAAATTAGAAAATCGCCCCACAAAGTCGACCCGTGCCCAAGTCTTGGAATCGAGTAAAAAACATAAAATCGGAACACTCGTTCAACCCATACCAAAATTACACAAATCCGATACCAAAACCTCGATTAAAATCCTAAAATTCGGCCTAATGATCTTCCACCTTTCCCCCCAAATTTCTCAACCCAAATCCCTAATTAGATGATAAAATTAACGATGGATTAGTGGATATTAATCAAAAGCAAGTCAAGAATCCTTATCCAAATGTTTCATCTGACAAAACCTCAAAATTTCGCCTCAATCCGAGTTCTCTAGGTTCAAAAATGGAGAATGAAATTAAACCCTCGAACTTAGCCTTTTCTGCCCCAGCGATTTCGCTTCTACGAGGGCTTAGCCACATCTGCGGCTCTGCACCTGCGGAATTTCCATCACAGGTGAGGTTCCAACTTAAGCCCAGAAAGCTCTCACCTATGGAACTCTCAGCGCTTCTGCGCAAGCACTTCTGCGGACATTGACCGCTTCTGCAGACTTCCCTTCCATCTCAGACTCCGCTTCTGCGATCATCCCTTCGCAGGAGCGGCTTCGCTTCCGCGGTCTTCACGTCGCACCTGCGATCATTGGCCACCTCATCCTAGGCCGCGTATGCAATCCTCCGCTCGCACGTACGAGTCCGCACCTACGGCCAACCCACCACAGGTGTGAAGACACCAAAAGCTGGAAACTTCAGCAATAATACAAGTCGTCCGTTAACCACCCGGAATCCACCCGAGTCCCCCGAGACCTCAACCAAACTAGTCCTAAAACATCATACAAACTTAGTCGAGCCTTCGAATCACATCAAACAACATCAAAAACACGAATCGCACCCCAATTCAAGCCTAATGAACTAAGGAAATTCCAACTTCTACAAACAATGCTGAAACCTATCAAATCTCGGCCGATTAACCCCAAAATTTTCACACAAGTCACATTAAACATTACAGACCTACTCTAACCTCCGAAACTCCAATCTGACCCCGATATAAAAAATTCCACTCTCGGTCAAACTTCCAAAAAATCTAATTATCGTCATTTCAAGCCTAATTCAACTACGGACCTCTAAATCACAATCCAGACATGCTCCTAAGTCCAAAATCACCCAACGGAGCTAACAGAACCATCAAAACTCCATTCCGGAGACGTTTACACATAATTCAAACTACGGTGAAATTCCTAAAACTTAAGCTTCCATTTTAGGGACTAAGTGTCCCATTTCACTCCGAAACCAAAAACAAATCCTCCCGGAAAGTCACGTAACCACAAAATGAAATAGAGGGAGCAGTAAATAGGGGTTCAGGGCTAATACACTCAAAACGGCCGGCTGGGTCGTTACATCCTCCCCCTCTTAAAACAATCATTCGTCCTCGAACGAGTATAGAGACATACCTGAAGTGGTGAAAAGATGAGGATAACGGCTGCGCATATCATGCTCGGTCTCCCAAGTCGCCTCCTCGATTGGCTGAACCCTCCATTGAACCTTCACTGAAGCAATGTTCTTTGACCTCAACTTTCGAACCTGCCTATCCAAAATGGTCGCCGACTCCTCAACGTAAGACAAATCCTTGTCCAACTGGACTGAGCTGAAATCTTACACATAAAACGGATCGTCGTGATAGTTCCGGCGCATAGAAATATGGATTACTGGATGAACTCCTGCTAGCAAGGAGGCAAGTCAAGCTCATAAGTAACCTCCCCAACACGCCACAACACCTTGAACGGGCCGATAAACCTTGGGCTCGGCTTGCCCTTCTTCCTGAACCTCATACACCCTTCATGGGCGAAACCCGGAGAAAGACCCGCTCCCCAACCATGAATGCAACATCGCAAACCTTCCGATCCACATAACTCTTCTGTCTAGACTGGGCTGTGCGAAGTCGATCCTGAATCACTTTAACCCTTTCCATAGAATCCTGAACCAAGTTTGTACCCAAGAGCCTAGCCTCGCCCGGCTCGAATCAACCAACTGGAGACCGACACCGTCTACAATACAAAGCTTCATATAGGGCCATCTGAATGCTCGACTGATAACTGTTGTTGTACGCAAACTCCACAAGTGGAAAGAACTAATCCCAAGAACCCCCCAAACTCCATCACGCATGCAAGGAGCATACCCTCTAGTATCTGAATAGTGCGCTCGGACTGTCCGTCCATTTGAAGGTGAAATGATATGCTCAACTCAACCCGAGTACCCAACTCATATTGTACCGCCCTCCAGAATCACAATGTAAACTGTGTACCCGGTCAGAGATAATAGATACCAGCATACCATGAAGCCTGACAATCTCGTGGATATAAACTCGAGCCAGCTGCTTGGAAGAATAAGTAGTTATTACTGGAATGAAATGAGCCGACTTGGTCAATGTATCCACAATCACCCAAGCTGCATCAAACTTCCTCTGAGTCTGTGGGAGCCCAACAACAAAATCCATAGTGATCCGCTCCCATTTCCACTCCGAAATCCCTAGCTTCTGAAGCAATCCACCTGGCCGCTGATGCTCACACTTCACCTGCTGGCAATTTAGACACTGAGCTACATACTCTACTATGTCCTTCTTCATTCTCCTCCACTAATAATACTGCCTCAAGTCCTGATACATCTTCGCGGCACCAGGGCGGATGGAGTACCGCGAACTGTGAGCCTCCTAGAGAATCAACTAACGCAAACCTTCTACATTGGGCACACATAGCTTGCCCTGCATCCTCAATGCACCGTCATCTCCAATAGTAACCTCTTTAGCATCACCATGCTGAACTATGTCCTTAAGGACAAGTAGGTGGGGGTTATCATACTGACGCTCCCTGATACGATCATAAAGAGAAGATTGAGATATCACACAATCCAAAACTCGACTCGGCTCAGAAATATCCAATCTAGCAAACTAGTTGTCCAAAGCCTGAACATTCAATGCCAATGGCCTCTCTGGTGCTTGTAGATATGCTAAGCTGCCCAAACTTTCTGCCCTATTGCTCAAGGTATCGGCCACCATATTTGCCTTCCCGGGATGGTATAGAATAGTAATATCATAGTCCTTAAGCAGCACTACCACCTCCGCTGACGCAAGTTAAGATCCTTCTATATGAACAGATACTGCAGACTCCAATGATCGGTGTAGATCTCACAAGGGACACCGTACAAATAGTGCCGCCAAATCTTTAAGGCATGAACAATAGCTGCTAACTCAAGGTCATGTATAGGATAGTTCTTCTCATGCACCTTCAGTTGTCTAGATGCGTAGGCAATCACCCTACCATCCTGCATCAACACCGCACCAAGACCAATATACGACGCATCATAATATACAGTATAAGACCCCGAACCTGTAGGCAATACCAATACTGGGGCTGTAGTCAAAGCTATCTTGAGCTTTTGAAAGCTCTCCTCACACTCCTCTGTGCACCTGAACGGAGCACCCTTCTGGGTCAGCCTGGTCATAGGTGCTGCAATTGATGAGAAACCCTCTACAAACCGATGGTAATACCCCACCAAACCAAGGAAACTCCGGATCTCTGTAGCTGAGGACGGTCTGGGCCAACTCTGCACTACTTCAACCTTCTTCGGATCCACCTTGATCCCCTCACTTGACACTACGTAACCCAAAAATGCCACTGATCTAGCCAGAACTCACACTTTGAAAATTTTGCATATAACATCTTTTCTCTCAAGGACTGGAGCACAGTCCTCTGGTGTTTCTCGTGATCCTCCCGACTCTGGGAGTACACCAGAATGTCGTCAATAAACACAATGACGAATGAGTCAAGATATGGATGGAATACACTATACATCAAGTGCATGAATGTTGTTGGGGCATTGGTCAGCCCAAATGACATCACAAGGAACTTGTAGTGACCATACCTAGTCCTCAAAGCAGTCTTCGAGATATCTGGCTCCCGAATCTTCAACTAATGATAGCCTGAACGCAAGTCAATCTTGGAAAACACTCTAGCACCCTATAACTGATCAAATAGGTCATCAATACGAGGCAATGGATACATGTTCTTTACTATAACTTTGTTCAACTGGCGATAATAAATGCATATACGCATAGAACCATCCTTCTTATTCATAAACAAGACTAGAGCACCCCAAGGTGACACACAGGGCCGAATGAAGCCCTTATCAAGCAACTCCTGCAATTGCGCCTTCAACTCCTTCAACTCAGGCTGAACTATACGATATGGAGGAATAGAGATGGGTTGAGTGCCCGACAACAAATCAATACCAAAGTCAATATCCCTGTTAGGCGGCATGCCCAGAAGATTCGTTGGGAATACATCGAGATAATCCCTCACTACTAGAACTGACTCAACGGTAGGGGTATCAATACTGACATCTCCCACATAATTTAGATACGTGTCACATCCCTTCTCAACCATTCGTTGAGCCTTATGAAATGAAATAACTCTGGTAGGAGTATAATCTAAGGGACCTCTCCACTCTAACCGTGGAAATCCTGGCAAGCCAACGTCACGGTCTTGGCGTGACAATCAAGAATAGCATAATGGGGCGACAACCAGTCCATGCCTAAAAATAATATCAAGTTCTACCATACTGAGCAATAATAAATCAGCTCTAGTCTCAAAACCACTAAGAACAACCAAACAAGACCGATACACACGGTCAACAATAATAGAATCTCCTACAAGTGTAGACACATAAATAGGAGAATTCAAAGAATCATGGGATACACCCAAATACGGAGCAAAATAAGATGATACATAGGAATAAGTGGAGCTTGGATCAAATAAGACGAATGCATCTCTATGACAGACTGGAACAATATATGTAATGATATAGTCGGATGCAACTGCCTCCGTACGAGCAGGAAGAGCATAATACCTGGCCTGGCCTCCCCTTCTAGGGCGACCTCTACCTGCCCAACCTCCACCTCGAGCTGGATGAGCAGGTGGAGTGGTAGATGGTGTTGTAACCATAGCCTGAGGACCCGGTGGAGCACGCGGTGCTTGAGAAATTTGTGGAGGTGCACCACTCCCGTGTCTAGGGCAATCCCTCACCACATGGCGAGTGTCACCACACTCAAAACAAGCTCTCGGAGAGATGTGGCTGCTATGACTGGATCGGGCCTGATCGGCTGGACTGAGCGTTGAAAGCACCCCATGCAGGAGGTGCACTAGACAATGGCGGTGCATAATAGGAAGCCTGGTGTCTAGGAGGGGTCGGAATACCATTGGCGGCTAGAAGTGTAGAATGAACAGGGCGACTCACATAGCCCCTACCATGACGAGCTGCAGCTGGGGCACGAGTACCACTATAAGTGCCTGACTCTCAAGACCTCTTGGCCTCTCTCTCCTCTCTCTCGAATCAGCATACCCTCCAATCTCCTAGCAATCCCCACTACCTGCTGGTATACGATGTCCATCTCCAACTCTCGGGCCATGCCAAATCTGATACTGGGGTTGACCCCCTCGATAAATCGACAGACTCGCTCTCTAATAGTATCAACCAAGGCTGGTGCATGCCTAACCAAATCACTAAAGCAAACCGCATACTCTGACACAGTCATAGAACCTTGGCTCAACTGCTCAAACTCTGCGCGCCATGCATCTCTGAGACTCTGGGGAACACACTCCCTCAAGAACATATTCGAGAATTGAGTCCATGTGAGTGAAGCTGCCTCGTCCGGACTACCCAACTCATATGCGCGCTACCACTGATAGGTCGCTCCTCTAAGCTAGAACGTAGTGAAAGAAACCCCACGAGACTCCACAACACGCATAGTATGAAGGATACAGTGGCACTCCTCAAGAAAACTCTGGACATCCTCTGATGACAGGCCACTGAAGGTAGGAGGGTGGTACTTCTTGTACCTTTCGAGCCAGCATTGTTCCTCCTCAGAAACTATTGCCCTACCCTCGAGCTGAACTGGGGCTACCGGTGGTACAAGTATGACCTGGAACCTGGTCGACCTGAACCCACTGCTCTGGGGTACGGGCGGTAGGAGTTTGTGCTACTACCCCGACCTGAGATGTGGTAGGAGCAAGTTGGATCAGCCCTGCCTGAGCCAAAGTGCCAAACATGCTCAGAAACTGTGCAAGGGTCTCCTGAAGAGCTGGCATCTCAGGTGCCTATGCTCCAACTAGAGCTATTAGTGGCTTCTCTGTAGCAGCTCGTGCGGGTGCTCTGGCTGCACCACATGGACGTCCTTGGCCTCTACCCCATCTCCGGCCTCTCGCGGCTCCAGCAGGGGGCGCGGGTGTCTGGTCATCTGATGTGGCTATATGTGTCCTCACCATCTGTGAGAGAATAGAAGACAGAAGTTTAGAATCCCGAAGTCAAAAGTTTCGCACGACAAGGAATCAAAGAAGTGAAATTTTCCTAACAGCTTCACAGCCTCCCGAAGATGAGTACAGACGTCTCCGTATCGATCTGCGAGACTCTACTAAACCTGCTTGTGACTCATAACACCTATGAACCTAGAGCTCTCATACCAACTTGTCACGACTCAAATTTCTCTCTGTAAGTTGTCGTGCTGGCACCTGGTCTTTAAGACTAGGTAAGCCTAACAATTTCGGAATAACTGAAAATAATAATAAGAAATAACGACTATGCTTCACAGATATATATAATACTGAAAAATGCCTCTCGGCATATACAAGTAAACCAACAACTCGAGTATAAACAACTCCCTAAAACCCCGATAGTCATAACTAACAAGCTTTACAGAATTGTTCTAACTGTCTCTATACATCAGCATCTAGGGAAAATAAAGATGAGCAATATAAAAGGATAGAAGGGGACTCCGAGGTCTGTGCACGCTGGTAGATATATCTTGAAGTCTCCGTAGCAGCAGCACGTACTCTCTACTAATGGCGGGGCTAGTACCTAGGTTTGCACACAAAACATGTGCATAAGAGTAGCATAATACACCACAACAGTACCCAGTAAGTGCTAAGCCTAACCTCGATAGAGTAATGACGAGGTCAGGTCAGGGCCCTAGTGGAATATAATATTTAAGGCAGAAGATATAGTAATATGATGAAAAGACTGAGAAATTACAGAAAGTAACAACATAACACATAGGGTAAAATGACAGGGGTGCTCCTGAGGTACGCCTCATAGTCCCAAAAGTAAATACTTAACATGTGAGCTCCCGAGGTACCGCCTTGTAGTCCCAAAAGTAAATATGCAACAGAGGAACTCCCGAGATACCGCCTCATAGTCCCAAAAGTAAATATGCAACTCGTAACCAATAGAACAACGAATTCACAGCAAGAAATCCTACAATTAACGACTAAATACAAAATCAAGAAAAAATAGGAATTCAACTAAGCATGCTGCACATATTTCAAATAAGCATTTAAGACATGTATACATGCGATATTAGGCTAAACGTGATAACTACATATGCTGGGATAACTCAGTTAGTAAAAATTGGATTTTCAATAATTAGCTCGTGTACGCACTCGTCACCTCACGTACACGGCACTCACATATCACAAATTGTGACAACAGTACCAAATCCTAAGGGGATTTTCCTCACATAAGGTTAGGTAAGCCACTTACCTCAAACCAAGCTCAATTAGTCAATAAGAATGCCTTTTTCTCGACTTTCCGACTATGAATGGCCCAAATCTAGCCAAAAGCAATTACATACTATAAATATAACTATAAAAACTAATCTAATTAATAAAATCAAGACTTTAACAAGAAAATAGAAAATCGCCCCAAAAAGTCGACCCGGACTCACGTACGGAATCGAATAAAAGTCATAAAATCTGAACACCCATTCAACCACGAGTTCACCCATACCAAAATTACACAAATCCAATACCAAAACCTCGATTAAAATTCCAAAATTTGGCCTAAGGATCTTTCACCTTTCCCCCCCCCCCCCTAAATTTCTCAACCCAAATCCCTAATTAACTGATGAAATTAATGGTGGATTAGTGGATATTAATCAGAAACAAGACAAGAATCCTTACCCAAATTTTCCTCTAAAAAACCCTCGAAATTTTGCCTCAATCCGAGCTTTCTAGGTTCAAAAATGGAGAATGAAATTAAACCCTTGAACACAGCCTAAAGCTTCAAGCATTTCTCCCATTTGTGAGTTCAACCTTTCAAGCGCCAAATCATTTTGGAGACTAGCTTCCAAAAGCTCCTCCAAGGCTTTTTGCTCATTGTTTCCTCCTTCAAGTAGGCATTCCATCATGAGCTTGAACTCTCCATTTTGACCATGCTCATTACCTTCCACTTACATATCCCTATACTTGTCATCACAAAAAGTAGAATCATCATAGTGGGGGTTCGGGGAAGGGAAGGACAAATAGGCACAATTAGCCCAATGGCCATTTTGAACATCACACCTATCACATATACTCCACTCAGGGATTTGAGATTGTGCGTACAATCCGCCTCCGGAAGAATTTAAATAATTTTTCCACGATTGTGGTCCTCCATAATAACGACAAGGGTCATCAAAGTATGAACAACTACCATCCGACCAAAGCACGTATGCTTATTTCTCAAATACCCTAAATACGCCACATTATTCCCTGGCAACGACGCCTATTTTTATGACATCCAAATCCATTACTAAAAAGTAAATGGACACGGTCGCATGCAATATAATATACCCAAGTATGAGTCAGGGTCCAATCCCATAGAGAATAATAATATGCAGGCGATTTGGCAATATATGAGAATCATCGCTTATTATGCTAAGCCAAACACTTAAAAGGTGATTGTGAAAATATTATAACTAAATGCGAAAATGTAAACTAACCTAGAAAGCAAGTAAAATGATCAATGGCTACAAGCATGGATACAAGAAAAATTACACTCAAGTAACGATCCAATGTATTTTACGATTTTACAAATATGAGCGAGTTTATGTTAATTAGCTTCGGATATTAATTCTATATTAGCTTCTTTCAAAGACTAACAAGACATTCTAATTGAACTATCCCTAAAGAAATTAAGAGATTAAGCGCAACCGATGTGGCTACAAGTAGTTCAATCCTATTCCTAGGTAGAATCTATAAAGTGAAGGTTAACGCCTCAAGTTCTTGTTAATTAATCTTTTCCAACTCCAAATTACACTTTCCAAGATTAATTCGAAGTTAGTGGGTGAGTCCTAGGGTTAGCTAATCCCTTTGGAAACATTACAGAACAAGAATAATTAAAGTAACAATTAACTCATTTCATAATTAATAAAAATCATTCAATACTTCAGCACAATAAGATATTTTATTCACACTTTAAATATGATATATTCTCATATATAAGATTCAAGTATTGGAGAAAATACTACACACTTAGATATTCAAATACAAAGCAAGGAAATCGAGAAATGAGTAAAAATGTGTAAAAAATTCTCAACCAAAGTTTCAAATCTTCATGACCCAAGTGTGTGTGCAAGAACCCTAGCTCCCAAACTTGTCTTCTCTAGTCAAGAGACTGAAAAATAAGCCGAAGATCTATTTCCAATAAGCTAGGTCGTATATTTGTGGGTTTAGAATGGACAAAATATGAAATGCCTAAGTTGTCCAGGTCCCAAGCCCGTTGGCCGCACCTCCAGAAGAATTCTCGTAGGTGCGGTTCTGCAGATGCGGATATCTGCTCGTAGAAGCGAGATTTGGTGGAAAGTGGCTATTTCGCAGAAGCAGACATGTTGCCCCAGAAGCGCGTACGCAGATGCGGACATCAAGCGCATATGCGGTTCATCGATCACAGATGCAGTTTCTACCTCGCTTGTCTTCTACCGCAATTGCAGACCTATTCTTGCAGATGCGAGATCGCAGATGCGGACCATTCTGCGTAGATGCGATTCCCCTGGAAATATTTTTACTTCTTTGACTCTTTTTGATCAATTCCACTTCATTTGATCTCAACACTTTTCATGACATTATTTACCTAAAATCTAGCAATACACACCATAAACAACCTCATATTATAGTTAACGGATACAAAAATGAAAGTAAAGAGACTAAAATAAATGGTGAAATCGCCACTTATCATCAAGCTTAGCATAAATCTCAAGATTTTCTCAACATGCTCAACATAAGGTAACAATAGCCTCAATATTCCTTTAGCATGGTTTTGTACTCACATAGTCGATTAAAAAAATAATAAAACACACTACCAAACAAGGCATAGAGTAAGCTAGAATCTATCCCCAGCATGAATATCCATGGAAAATGTATATACGCTCATCACCTCATATATATGTCACTCTCCATGTAGCAAACAATGTCAATTAGTAGGAAAAAATCTCTCAACAAAAGCTAGGAAAGACAGTTACCTCAAACAAGTCAAATCAATACTCTAAAAACACCTTCCCGCGCGAATAGATCTCCGAATGGCCTGAATCTAGCAAAAAACAACTCAATAACATCAAATAATACCATAGGAATCAAACCTAAACGATAAAGGTTGAATCTTTTATCAAATACTCAAAGTCAACCAAGAAGTCAATGCAGGCCCGCACCCCGAAACCTGAACACTCACAAATCTTGAACACCTATTGAAATACGAGTCCAAATATACAAGTTTCATCCAAACCGACTCCAAATCGGAGTTCAAATTTCTATGTTACACCTTAAATTTTTTTGCCAAACCACCAATTTTTCCCTCTTAGATTCACCAATCAAATGCTAAAAACAAGGATGGAATCATGAAAAATAACCAAATCCGAGTCAAGAACACATACCTCAATCCAAGTGGTGAAAATAACCTAATGAATCGCCTCAATCCGAGCTCCCAGTCTTAAAATATGATAAAATGAGCTCAAAGTAAAAAATAAAGACTTAAATGTACTGCTCAGGAGTACCGAACGCGAACGCGAACGCGAAAGCACTACAAAACCTGCCTCTAAAATAAGCCATTGAGTTCGCGGAATCACCATCGCAAACACGATGAAAAAAGTCTGCTAAGCCTGCCAAACCTCCGCGAACACGACCATCCAGGCGCAAACACGAAGTACAAATCACCTAACAATCGCGAATGTGAAACCATGTCGCAAAAGTGAATCACAATGCCTCGCAGATCCATAATTACTCTTCGTGAATGCGTTGCTTTGGCCACAAACAAGAAGAACACTGATACCTGATAAAAACCAGCAACTCAAACATCACCAAAATGGTCCGAAACCACCCTGAATTATACCCGAGGCCCCTGGGACCCCGTCCAATCCTACTAACACATCAAAATATATTAACCAAACTTATCCAAAAGCTCAAAATATCATAAATAACATCAAAACGAAGAAATTGAAGACCAAAATCGTTCTCTTAACCTTCAAATCTTCAAACATCACCGAACATGTCCAAGTCTTACCAAATCAACTTGGAATGAGACTAAACTTTGCACACAAGTTTCAAATGACAAAACGAGCCTATTCCAACATTCGAAACAATGATCCTAACTCGATCCATCAAGTCAACTCCTAGTAAAACTTATGAAATTTCTAAACCTTCAAATTGTCAACTATCGCTAAAAATAGTCAAATCAACCTAGGAATCTCCAAATCCAAATCCGGACATACGCCTAAGTCCAAAATCACCATATGAACCTATTGGAGCCCTCAAAATACGAATCCGAGATTTTTAAAGGAAAGTCAAAACTTGGTCAACTCTTCAACTTAAAGCTTCCGAAATCAACAACTCACATAAGTCGTAATACATCATATGAAGCTACTAAAGGTTTCAAACTACCGAACATAATTTGAATGCCCGAAACAACCGGTCGGGTCATAACAAAATTAGAGAGAGGCCGATGGAGTTTGGTGTCTGTGAGTGAATTTTGTATGAGGAAATTATGTTTTTTTCTTTCTATTTTAGAGAAATGAAGGATTGGTAAATGGCTCATGGTGGTGAGGTGGTGAAAAATGCTGAAGGTGCTGGTAACTTTGAGTGGGAAAGAAAGAAAAATAAAAGGGGAAGTGAAGGACTTGGGGTAGGGGTAAAAACGGGGCTAGGTTGGCAGTCACGTGGGATGGTGTTAGCCATGGTGGAAGGGCAATTTTGAGCCATATTTATAACGTTAGTGATATTGTTGTACTGATAGTATAATAGAGGGTAAAATTAATCCTTTTCGAATAGTTAAGGGACGAATTTGGCTATTTCCCCATAAAAATATGATTTTTTTTGAGCAAATTAATACTCCTTTTGGTGCATAATAAGTGACTCGCATTTGGCACATCCATTTTAGAAATACCAACTCCTAAAGAAGAAAATATATATTCACTAAATTATTCTTAATTAAAATTTGCATATTATTACCTTGACACATTGGGATATGTAAAATGCTGATTTTTAAAAAATAAAATTAATTCCTTCTTGATTATGTAAATGAATACTCATTTTAAACAAAAATAAAAAGGGCAAAATGTCACTTATTGAGGAGTAAGAAAATAATACACATAACCATGAATTTTATCAATGTTGTTATGATTTCCACAAAAATACACACATAACCATAAGCTGAAAAAAGGGAAACGAAAAATGGCCAGATATGCTAGTAAACTATACAAAATTGTATATATTTGCCCGTCGTTAAAGGGTGGACTCAGCCCTGGCTTTGGCGTGCATAAGTTGGGTCACATATGCCTTGTATTTAATAGAGTTACTCAACCCACATATTAACCTCATTAATATGATATTTAGCACCAAATTGTAACACGTGTCACAATTGGTGCATTCCATCTAAACTCTGTATTTTAATAATAAATCAACCGACCGGTTACTCTTATTTTTGCCTCTTTTCTTTTTGTTGATCTAGGGAAATGTTAATTGACCAAAAAAAAAGATAATATACCATGAGCACATCCAACCAGAAGTCAAGGTCTTGTTCGGATATTGAACGTAGCAGGCGTCACTTCCTTCATTGGATGGATTTAGGCTTACTTGTCTCGCTCTCTTATTGGAAGGCTAGGTTTGGAACCGTCTAGGATCCCCTTCTATTAAATATTCCAAGGCATCAAAATATAATTCAACAGAATAAAATCACAAAATTTCAGTATCCAGCAACTCAAGACGGAAAAATAATAAAAGTCCAAATGTAGAATTTCCATTACTAAACCCTAGATCCAATTCAACAACTTAACAACAAATTGGGCAAAAAGTGAAATTAGTGAACGTGGACGACGCTATGGAAGATGCCACCAAGATCGATGTCGTCTTTGAAAAATGTGTTGATCTGAACAATTGTATTGTTGGTCTTATCGGAGCCACTATTCGTCACATCATATATGTGGACGACCACCTCCATCATCCTTCCTTCCCATTCTAATTCCGAGTTTAAAACCCTAACAATATCACCATCTCTTCTTCTCCCATAATTGAATTCAAAATGAAAGCAACACAATGATTAGCATTGAAAAAACACAGTTATTTTATCAGTAATGATAATCACCATAGACCGTTTAGGTAAGACTCGTAAAACAAGTCAGAAAGAGTAACTGGTTTAGATGGAATGCACCAGATTGTGACACGTGTTACAATCTGGTACCAAATATTATATTAGTGTGATTAATATGTGGGTTGAGGAATAGTTATGTACGGCAAGGGTAAGATTAAGTGCACCTTTTAACCACAAACAAATATGTACAATTTTATGGGCGTTTGGACATAAGAATTATAAAATTTTAAAAAAAAATGAAATTTTTTCAAGTGAAAATGGTATTTGAAAATTAGAGTTGTGTCACAATATGAATATAGTTTTGGGTTGTTTTTGAAGTTTTGTGAGTGGTTGATTAAATTTTGAAAAACTAATTTTTGAAGTTTTTTAAATTTTTGAAATTTTTTTAAATTTATTAGCAAAGTGAAAATTGGAAGTTTTATGACCAAATAATGATTTAGGAAAAAAGTGGTGAAAAATACAATGGGTTCTTTGTATAATTTACTGGTAAGGAAACTGTGGGCTGGTCTGGTGGCCGCCTTATTTGTCCCTTCCTCTCAAATTGGCAATTGCGTTCGCTGCTTGGAATTTTGTATCTCTCAAAATTTCTGCCCTCCATGGCTTCGCCGTCTGATTCTGCTGAGCCGTAAGTTACTTTAACTGCTCGCTGTAAATCGTATAAAATGCTATTGGAGAAATAGAGCGTTTCTGAATTTGTGTTTTTGCTTTGTTGAAGGCAAGTTATAAGGAGGAGAAAAGGACCCGCGTTTGAGTATTTGGTTCCACTTGTTTATGCACCTGTCCTTCCCCTGAGTTAGTTTTTGATCTATCCAATTCTTGCTTATTTGGTATTCTTTTCAGATGGATCTGCTTTCTTATCATTCATAGCTCACTGCATTGATGTTTTTGGGTTTTTCAGTTAGGATAGCTCTGAGGCACAAGCCAGTTCTTAGGGATCGTTTGTTCTATGGTGTTTTGGCGGGTGCATTTGCCCATGGCACTTATTTAGTGTATCCTTTCGTTCCTCCATTTTAACATTGCCTTTTCTTTTCACCCCCTAAATTTTCTGAATGCTTATGTTTTAATACAAGTCTATAGTGCATAGAATGAGTTCAAAGACATTAGAGTAATCGTACAAATGTCTTGAAATAGATATGTGAAGAAAGGTTCTACTTGGTATTATAGAGTTTCTCTTTCATTTAATTAATCATTTTATGGTGTTTGGTGGGCAATTCATAACTATTACAGAACAGCAGCTAAATACCGCGCATGCATATTGTCATATGCCACCAACCTAACCTAACACCAGAAAATGATTTAAAAAAATATTATCTCATAGGACATTTTCACATCGTACTTGATGTTGTAATCCTAAATTCTCATAAAGAAAATGTTTTAGGAATTTAAGCAAATACATTTGTTTGCAATAGAATTTCCTCCTGTAGTGCGGTTTTTATGTCAGGAGGCGTGAGAGGTTGGCCATGGAGAGTTTGAGAAGAGGTCGAGGTAGGCCTAAGAAGTATTGGGGAGAGGTGATTAGACAGGACATGCCGCTGCTCCAGCTCACTAAGGACATGACCCTTGATAGGAGAGTGTGGAGGTCGAGGATTAAGGTAGAAGGTTAGTGGGTAGTTTTTAGTTGTTCACCGATAGTCTTAGTTGCATGCATGTCCCTTCATATTCTTAGTTATTACGTTATGTGGTTTTGTTCGTCTCAGGTATTATATTCCCCGGTTATTATTTGGTACTACTTATCCTTTATCTCTCCCTTTTTCTTTTTCTTTTCTCTTCCTTCTTTCTTCCTTCCTTGCTTTCCTCCTCTTCTCCTTACCCTTCCTGAGCCGAGGGTCTATTGGAAACAGCCTCTCTACCTGCATTAGGTAGAGGTAAGGTCTGCGTACATAATACCCTCCCCAGACCCCACCTGTGGGGATCATACTGGGTTTGTTGTTGTTATTGTGGTTTTTATGTGAGAACTTCAGTAATACTTGCTAGGATTTTGCATAAAAGGTTCTTTAATGTTTGTAGACCTTGTAATTGGATAAAGTGCCCATGGGTTTGTAAGGTCCAGTTTGGGTTTCACTTTGATTTTGGTAGGTTTAAATGGATCCTATTGAGACTAAAATTGGTATCTATATGGCATTTCATTTAGTAGCAAAACCGTTAGGACATTAATAATATGCTTTGGCAAGAGGATAATTGGACAGGCTGACTGTGGAAAAGATGGGATGAGAGGAGGGACCTCTATTTGTATATGGTAGTTGTTATTACAATAAGAGGAGGTGAAAGGGGATAAATGAGTAAGAGCAGTGGCAGGTGTGCATCACTCTGTTCTTCATAAAGTTGATTTGCTATTTCAGTTTTTAGTTAAAGAGTTGTTGGTGTTAGGTTATTGAAAAATGTCTGATAACAATGAAAAACCTGCTTGGTGCTTCCTTCTGTATTTCTACAGATTATGGAAATTCTTTTGTTCTCAAAGCATGTTAGTACGCTGGAAGAATTGTGCATGATGTTTAAGTGGAGAAGGGTAGACGGATGGGCCTATTATTTCGAACCTTGAGCTACTGACCCTCAAGAATTTCTGGGTTATCAAAAAGAATTGGCAGAATTGTTGATAGGTGAGTTAATCCACTAGATGTAGATATAGGTATGTTTGGTTGGGTTTGACCATCAATTGGAAGCCTTATCACAAATGTTGTGTGATAAACCACCATTTAAAGCCTTTGCAGCTTGTTTGATAAAATTGAACAGGTACAAGGAGGATATGTTTTTCCATTATTTTAGGATTTCATATGGAATATATCACCTTATGTGAAAAATAGCTTGAAATTGTGCATATAAACTTTAAAAATTAAGCGGAAAAGGCCTAAAAATGCCACTCAACTTTCAGAAATGGTCTATCCATGCCATCCGTTAAAAAAATGCTATTTCCATGCCACTGCCGTTACAAAAATGGCCCATCTATGCCATTATTTGACTAACAGCTGGAATTTTTTTTAAAAAAAATATTTATAAGACTTGAATTTCCACGTAACCTGTCATTATTGGTCCGAATTAACCCATGCCCCATTTAAGTCTAACCTTGGTTAGGTCCATCTACCCAAACCCAACCCGGTTAAAACAAAACCAAATCCCCTTCACTCTCCAGTCGTCTTCCCTAAATCAGCAACCCTAAAAACCTCCATTAAATCCAATTTCTCCATTATCTTTCTGAAATTGTAACCCTAGCTCCATTAAATCCTTTTATCTAGTTTAGAGAGTGGGAAGCATCCATTTCCTCCAATTGAAAAATGAAATGGGTTTCGGTTCATGAAGTCCTGAGAAATCAATTTGGGACTATAATCATATCCAGCATCTTCGCAATCTATGTCAAATTGAAACTCCTCATCCACTTCAGACTTGGGAGAAAGAATCTCCCTATCAGCAATTAGCCTTCTTGCCTCCAAGCAAACAACTTCAAGCTCACTTGGTTCCTTCTCCCCACTACGGAATTCCCTGCTCATCATCTCACCAATTTCAGCAAGGCAGAGACCATAAGCAGCGGCTTCCTTGAGAAAAATGGCGGAAAGGGCCAAGACACGAAGTGCCAATTTTTTATTTGGGGAAGATGACCGGAAAGGGGGGATTTGGAAGGGTTAGGTTTGGTTTTGGGTTGAGTTGATTATTTGGGTAAAAACTTAACCGGGTGGGGTTTGGGTTAATCGACCTAACCGAGGTTAAAATTAAGTGGGGCATGGGTTAATTCGGACCAATGAAGACATTACACGTGGAAATGTTAGTGTTAAAAAAATTAAAAAAAAATTGTGCCGTTAGTTTAATAATGGCATAGATGAGCCATTTCTGTAATGGCAGTGGCATGGAAATAGCATTTTTTAACGGATGGCATGGATAGACCATTTCTGAAAGTTGAGTGGCATTTTTAGGCCTTTTCCGAAAATTAAGGGTATTATATAATAATTTTTGTTACCATCCAAATGCCAGAGATACCTTTATCCCTTTGTCCCAATTAGCCAGCCTCTTTTCTTTCTTTCTTTCTTTTAAGCAGTGTTATCAAAGGCGCGCTTAAGCCCTGTAGCGAGGTTCAAAACATGTTGAGCGCTCCGCCTCGCTTAGTGGGCGCTTTAATGTTGTCATCAAGGCTCTAAGGCATACTTTTCCTTGCCAATGAGCGTAATCCTAAAAAGGAGACACTAAACAATTGATATTTCTCTTAATCGTAAATTTTTTTCAATTTTTTTTGTCCATATATTTGGTATTTAAGCTTATAGATATTAGTCTTATATTATACAATGCATATTTGTAGTTTTTCTCCATATGCGCCTTTCTTCATTAAAGCCCATGTTTTATTTCGCTTTGCGCTTAAAGCCCCAACAGACCTTAGAGTTTTTTTGCGTTTTTCGTCTTTGATAACACTGCTTTTAAGTCCATAACGTTTCCAATGTAATGTGTATTGACTGTAGAATGTTGTGAGTACATCTACAATTGTAGCCTCAAGATCTACATAATTATGCTCATGCAGTATTGCCTCAAGACCCTACAGTCATTATACTCATGCAGTATTGAGAATCATTTGATTGTTTTGATAGATAGTGGTTAAGTCCATCTTTTACAACTCATATACTCCTTCGTTTCTATTATTTGTGGCATAGTTTGATTAGGCATGAAGTTTAAGATGTAGACTTTTGAAACTTGTGGTCTTAAACATGCAATAACATTTGTGTGGCTATAAAACTTTTGAAACTGTAGTCTTAAAATTGTCATAACAGTTGTGTGGCTATAAAAGCTTGTCAGTAAGGATAAAATGGGAAGTTTAAGTTAAATTATTTCCAAATTTAGAATCTTCCAGTCATGACCCGAAATCCCAACCGCGGGACCATAATGGCGCCTAACGTTCACTGGCTAGGCAAGCCAACATTAGCTACACATTATTCATTTTAACAGTGTTTAAAAACAGTTAAATAAGAAATAAAGACTGTAGAACTTCAAAATAGATATGATAAATCCCATTACGCCGTCTAGTCAAACTACTAATACAAAATACTACAACCAAGGTCTGAAATAAAAATACAACTGCCTAAATGAAATAACAGTGCAAGAAATAAGAAGGGGACTTCAGGGTCTGCGAACGTCGTGCAGCTCTATCTCTAGTCTCCGTGATAGGATAGTCCGAGCGAGCCTCCACTAACTGCTGCTAAGACCAACACCCGAATATACACAAGAAGTGCAGAAGTGTAGTATGAGTACAACCGACCCCATGTACTCCGTAAGTGCCGAGTCTAACCTCGACGAAGTAGTGACGAGTCTATATCAAGGCACTCACTATAAACCTGTACGGGTATAAATGAAATAACAACAAAACAGAGAAAACAAGTATAACATGAAAACCGGTCACCTTGCATATACGTCTGAAGTATCCTAACCCCGCATGCTTAACCAATGACTACATATATACACTCGTCACCTTGCATATACGTCGTCCCCGAACACAAATCAAGTAGCAAATAGACCAATCAAGTTCTAATTCCCTCAAGTCAAGGTTAACCACGGCACTTACCTCTTCCCGCAACTAAATCAAGGATCAACCATGGCTTTTCCTTTAGAATAAGCCTCCAAACCAATCCAGTAGAAAAGAATATCTATTATGATACACCAATCCATCTCTGTTAGCCATAAATTTGATTAAGATGCTAAGTTGCTCTGACTCAAGTGCAGGTGTCTTACACGGTTGCGGATTTGGAGGTCGGATCTTTTATAATCTAAATTTTGGGTAGTGGTTATGTCGAAACAGCATTGCTGACAGTATAGAATTTAAATCTCTTTAGCCTTGTGATTGAGGAGGGATGCATGCTTCTTACTATGTAATTTGTCATTAATCATGATATGATCAGTTTAATGAATGTATTTGAGAATGCTATTAATTTGCATATTTTAAGGCTCTAGTTATTCTAGTCCGAGTCCGAGAGGCGTAAAAAGTGTATGATAAATGAGGATAAATGATGTCCCCATAATTACGTTTTTTAGCATAACAAAGTTATATTAGAGGAAGTAGAACTTTAGTCCTTGCTGGTTTTTTCTTTACTATTTTTATTTTTTTGATGAAGGGCAGTGTTATCAAAGGCGCCCTTAAGCCCTAAAGCGAGGCTCAAAACATGTTGAGCGATTTGCCTCGCTTAGCGCGCACTTCAGTACTGTCATCAAGGCACTAAGGCTACTTTTCCTTGCCAATGAGCATTATCCCGAAGAATCGACACTAAACAATTGATATTTTACTTTATTGTAAATTTTCTTCAATTTCTTTGTCCATATTTTTGCTTATAGATATTAGTCTTGGACTACACATATATATTTGTAGTTTTTTTTCTATTTGCGCCTTTCTTCTTTAAAGCCCACGCTTTATTTGCGTTTTGCACTTAAAGCCTCAACAGTTCTTAGAGCTTTTTTGCGTTTTTTGCCTTTGATAACACTGCTTTGGAGCAACGGCAAAATCGTCTCCATGTGACCTGTAAGTTACAGGGTCGAGCCGTGGAATCAGCCATTGATGCTTGCAACAGGTAAGGTTGCTGAAATTACAATCCCATGGTGTGGGGCCCTTTCCCGGACTCTGCGTGGACGTGGATGCTTCGTGCATCGGGCTGCTCTCTTTTATTATATTTTTGATAGGAAGGTAAAGAACAAAAAGGACTCTACCCTCAATTCTGCAGGGAGTTTAAGAAGTCTATAAAAGTATTTACATCATAAGCATCTTTTAAATTGTATCGATAAGACTTGAAATTTCAGACATGCTAAGGATGTGTATGTGTTCTCAGGGCATCTATTGTTTCTTTCTTTCTAAACTGACCGAAAATACATAGTGATGCTGCGTTCCAGATGTATTTGAGCTTCTTCCCAATCCGTTACACCAACTCTTCACTATGTCTTCTATAGAAGCCGGAGCCACCCACCTGACCCCAGCTACATTTAGGAACATGGTCCATACCTCCCATGAATATCTACAGTGCACGAATAGGTGTCTGGGAGACTTTGATTCACATAGATAACATTTGTGGCACATACTAAAACCACTTCATTTCAATCCTTTGGTCTTTGCTTTTGTTGATAGCTACCTTAGAGATCTTGGTATGTTATCTTCCTATATTAGACCTTTGGCCATTCAAATCCTATAATTCCTGTTTTAAGTTCTCCCTTTTCATATCATATACAAATTTCTAGATCATGCAAAATCTAGTCAAATGCAAATACGGAGTTCAGATAGTTCTATGTGACGAAAGAAGTTCTTATTTGTAGTATGAAGAATAGTGCTCTGATAGTCAACCATCTCTCATTGCTTTCTCAAGTCTTTTTCTAGAATGCTTGTGGTTAAAGGTACTCTTGTTCAGGACAACTTTTAAACCTTAGAAAGTGAGCACCAGGAGCTCCTAGCACATTACCTGTTAGACTCGGTGCGGTTTACTATATGTAGCCGCTGTACTTTTGCATGCCAACATGCAAGTTATTGCTGCTTAGAGAACAAAGCTAGTCTGGGGATTTTTGTTTCGCCAAGGTTCAAGAGAATTAATTTTGCCCACATATTGAGCTTTATGCGTAAGTGTGCTACAATAACTCAGTTTTTATGAGGTGTTACTTTGTCACTCTTACCTTAGATAACGAGAAAATGGAGAGCTATATTTTGTGTGCTTAGAATGCACACTTTCGATAAAGTAAAACTTTTATTTGATTATCATGTTTGTAGCGTCCTGACTGCAGCAACAATAATCAAATGGTTATTCTTGGGTTAAGTGAAATTCAAGGTGGCTTCAAATAAATTGAAAGAAAATTAATAGATTATGCGAAGAATTCAACCTAATAACTGTTGTGCAACCTATACGTGACATGAAACGTTATGAATTTGTATGACCCTACCAGAAAGGTACCAGTGTGAATAAGAAATGTCTAGCATTTTCTATACATCTACCTTAAGTAGTCAAACATTAAGTAGATGCATTGAAAATGTTAAGTCTTGAGTATTGCGCTTATCTCATCTATGGGGATTGTCATGAGATTCTTGTGTATTGGAACTGCATCTTGTGTGTGCATGTATGTGTGTGTCTTTGTGTTAGAGGGTCTGTAATTAGACAACGCTGTGATAGTATCAAGTTCTCAGTTCTTTCTCTTTTCATTTCTGGATGAAGTATGATGCATATACTTCTCTGATACATCTAACATTTGTCATCTATCTTTCTGTTTTTTTTTTTTGAAAAGGTACCATTTATCAACTGTATCTGTTTTCTTTGCTCTGGGGCTATTGTTTATTTTCCTTAATAGACATTTCAGTACAGATCTATATGATGCTGAAAGCAAGTGATATGGCAAATCTTACCTGGAGATATCTTGTTTGGTTAGTGTCCTACAGCAACTTTAAACGAGATGCATTTTGATACTCTGATGACATTTCTTATAACATAAATTTATGCTGCAACTTTAGCTGTTTTAAGGAATTTTACTTATTTTGCTGAAACAACTTGTAGCTAAGGAACTTCACAGTTTGGAAATTGCACAAGGTTGATTTCTTAATTTATATATGTCGTTTCATATTATACATTCCTCGCAAAAAAGAGGGAAGTATATCTTTTTTCTTAACCTGCGTTTGGTTTTCTTCGAGCCAAATTAATTGCTAAAACTGATAGAAAGGATAAAGGTTGGTTCCTACTTGCTAGCTATAGCTTTGATCATCTATTATCGTATTTGTCAGAAATTGTTGCTTTAATCTTTGTCTGACTAGGAGGGAGGGAGCTCCAATACTGTATTGATTCTTGAGTATAACCTTCACAGCAAAAGTTGGAAATACAGGTTGCATTCTTAACCTATAAGGAAATCTTTTAATGCGTGTCGGTAACACTGTATTTCGTCTTGGATTCCTCAGCACAATCTCATTTACCATTAGGGCATCTCCAACCTTTACCCCCATTTTGGTCCCCAAAATGGGGATTTCCCCATTTTGGTGACATTTTTTTTTTGGTTAAAATATATTTATATAATAATCCAAAAGCAGGAAACAAACGTTTACAGTTTGTCCAACAAGCAAATAAAAAATAAGCAAAGTTACAGCTAGCTACAATATATAAAATCTAGTTATTACAGTAGATAGAATAGCCAAATCCCAACATAAGGTGGTGAGTGTATCCACATGCTAAGCTGCATCTGAATATAGCCATCCAACCTGCAAATTGATCTGCCTCTCCCCTATATCATTGAGTTCGACCCAGAAACACACATGATGATTGCTCCTATCTTCTGGAAGTGGTGAGCCAAGAGATTGCTGTTGGAACCTGTACATAAGCACCATTCCTGCATCGACGACAACCAATATTCACTGCAACAACACCTCCAGGTTGGGCATGCTAGCACACCAATCTGGTTAATGTCATTACAATGTACCTATGAACAGTAGCATATCATAGCATATGTATAACCATTGCATTCTAGCTTAAGTACCCACACATCCAGAATATGATATAATGACCAAAAGCTAGACCTTGAAGCTTGATCTCCATATACCTTAAGAACACCACCAGAATGAGCATGATAGCATGCTAATACCACTGGAGAATGCCCCGTAAGTATACAGAAAAACAAGCAGATGCAATCACAATCAAGACCAGCCGTTAAGAAAGAAGATGTACTCTTCACTATGTAGCTTCCCTTTTAGGAATAATCTTTTACAGTTTGGGAGCATCTTGCATTGACTTCATTGCAATATTGTGCCTGTGATGTACCTGCTAGTAATAGCAATGCCCATAAATGCATAAGAAGAAATAGAGTTAGTATTCCACTGTTGTTGCTTAGCTCAGCATTATACTGTTGCATTCACGATATTCCACCAATGATGTTATATTGTTCTGCACTGAGGGATTTTGTCTGTTGATCCAACTTTGAAGTTTCAGCATTCACTGCTTGTCTTGTCAATTCTGTATGCCGTTAAAGCACCCCCAGGCTGAGCATGATTACATGCTAATACCACTGGGAGGTATTTACCAACACTCAGAAGTTTACAAGAAGCAGCATGTCCAGGCATTGCATCAAGTGCTATGGCAGTCAATTAGTAATCTTTCTTTTTGCTTGCTTTTGCTTCTGCTACTATTTTGTTGTAGTATCTGTTCTGTAATGCCTGCTTGCCTTACCAATTCCAACACACAGAGCCATCACTCCAGCTGAAGCAATGTAAAACTGGAGTGATCTTCCAGCACACACAACCATCAGTCCAACTGAAGCAATGTGAAATAATGTTATGATCGTTAATCTGGAGCCTTTCTTTTTGTTACTCTAATCCTAAGATTAGGCATTTGAGCTTTGTCAAGATTAATTAAGCTCCTTCCTGCACTTGGTAAATCAGATGTTGAGTGAAATGATATTGTACCTGCAACAGAAAAAGCCAGGTTAGCTAAATAATCTGCTACCGTATTTCCTTCTCTTAGTACATGTTGAAAGATCACATTGTATTGATCCTTCAATCCCTTTATCTTCTTTACTTCTGTCCCAATACACCAGGGTGGATCCCACTCCCCATCAATGATCCTTTTCATAACTAAAGAGTCAGTCTCAATGATGAGAGGGTGAAGTTGTTGCTCTACACAATGAGCTAATCCTTTACCAATTGCTTTAGCTTCAGCCACAATATTGGTTGTGTTATCAATTTCTTTAGCTTCAGCATATACCAAATCTCCTTTATAATCACGCACACAAAAGCCATAGGAACTAGATCCCGGATTGCCTCTAGAAGCACCATCTGTGTTACACTTGAACCATCCACCATATGGTAACTACCAGACTACTGCCTTGGTCATAACATAAGGTTTATAATCTTCAAACCCCCCCCCCCCCCCCCCCCTAAAGAGAATATTCTTTTGTATATTTTCTCTCTCTCTTCTATATTATATTATTATCTTTCATTTCAATTTTTTTTTAAACTTTCATTAAACAAATTCCATCTTTTGTTTTCATTAATTTGTAATTTCCATTAAAACAATTCCATAAAATTTTAAATAATATATTTTGTAAGCAATTATTATAGATTAACTAATAATTCAAATAAAAGTGAAATCATTGCAATACAAGATTAATTAAATACATATTACATAACGATAAAATTCATTCGAAATACTACATAAATATTCAACTTCAACCTCTAGTATTCTCCCATAAATGATCTATTAATGCATTACGAAATGCAAAATGAGCATCTTTGTCCTTAATTCTTCTATGTCGAGCTAAAAATTCTTGAAATTGTTGATTTTCATCTACTGCCATTTATACTGTTGGAGGTGGACCTTCCAAATCATCTTGAATTGGTGCATTAAGATCACACTCATTCTCGATTATCATGTTGTGCAGTATAATACATGTAGTCATTATAATGTATTTTTAATTTTAATGTATTTCAATTTTAGCAACACCAAATATTTTATATTTGCACCTTTCATATTTTGTGATGGTTATATGTTTTTCATACAATTATAACTCATAATAAAATTAACTACCAATTTTACATAAAAAAACAGATGCACGATAATTGATTTTTCAAAATTATACGTCAAAGTTAAGATGAAAAATTAATTAGGTAAATATATTATATAAACATAATTAAGTATATATAAGAAGATAAATTAAAAAATTAAATAATAAAAATAATAATATTTTAATAAAAAATAGTAAATGGGAAGATGAATAGTGTGTCCCCAAATTTGGGGAGACACTATTCACTACCCATTTTAGGAACAAAAATGGGGGAGGGTTGGAGTGAAATTTTTCCATTTTTGGGGTGAAAAAAATCCCCGTTTTGGGTACGAGGTTGGAGTTGCTCTTAGTCCTGTTCCTTTGATATAAATAACATGTATTTATTCCTTAAAAAGGGTGGGTTGAACTTTCTTTCTTTCAGATGTATCGATATGTATTCAACATGTAGGTGTAAAATCACCAAATAGTTAAAAGTGGATGAAATAAATTTAAAATCACATGAAAAGTTGACAGATTTACAAATTTTTTTAATTTACACTTAACAAAAGATGCAACAACGAAAGAAAAAATTCTATAAAGGCGATACAAAAACGTGTTTTAATTATGTTAATTTGTTTGCAAGAGTTTTTTTAGCCCTATCTGGGACTTGTGCTTTTATGTTGGAGCAATTACAGCAATATTCAAATATTTATAGTTATTTTTATTTTGTTTAATATCAACGTAAATTAAATTTTAATGGAGAATCATAAAAAGTGTAATAGTCGATCAATTTATTTGTGATTAAGGCATAGTTTGTTTATTTGTTGTAGAACTTTCCGTCAGATTGATTTATAAGGTTATTCCCATCACATCAGTTGGGCTCACGGGCTATAGAAGGGGAAAATGACACTTAGAGCCCTTTTTAAATATTTAATGATCAAAATGTCTGCCTTTCTGAAAAAAGATAAAATATGTTCCCTTTTGAAGATTTTAAGACCATGCTGCACTCTCCTCTATGCTAGCATAGGCTTCACCAAAGATCCTCCTTCTTCTTCTTCTTCTTTTTTTTTTTTTTTTTTTTTTTTTTTTTTTTTTTTTTTTTTTTTTTTTTTTTTTTTTTTTTTTTTTTTTTTTTTTTTTCCTTTCTTAATTAGTAACTATGTCTACTCTTATTCTATTTTTCTTATTTTTATTTTTACGTTTTTTTTTTTTTTTTTTCGGTTTTACTTTTTTTTACTTTTAGTTTACTTACTTATTTTACTTTATTTTACTTACGTTTTTTCGTTTTTACTTTACTAAGTATACTACTGTCCTACTTCTTACTTTCTTATTTTCTTTATTTTATTTTCTTTNTGTTACTTATTTTTCTTTTATTATTTTATTCTTTTAGTAGTAACCCTCTCACGTTTTTTTTTTTTACTTGATTTGGTAATTTTTGGTGTATTTTTAATTTTATTTATTTTTCCACTAAAATCTCTCCGTCCAAAATATTTTGTCACTTACTATGCGCTGGCACTAGCCCTGGGCATGGATTCCTAAATTTGATATTTTTAGATACTTTTTCCTTTTTTTCCTTTTTATTATTATTTCGTCTAATTTTTCTATTATTTTCAGTAAATTCTTCAGGCCAACCTATTACTCCCTATGTTCCAGTTTATGTGTACCCATTTCCTTTTTGGTCTGTTCCAAAAAGAATGATCCCTTTCTAAATTTTGAAATAATTTAGCTTAAATTTCCCATTATACCCTTAATGAGAAGCTTTTATAACCACATAAATACTCTGGACCCTTTTCTAACTTGTTTAGGACCACAAATTGTAAAAATCTTCATTTTTTCTGAAACTTTGTGCCTAGTCAAACAGGTTCACATAAATTGGAATGGAGGGAGTATCACTTTCTTTCACTTTTGTTTCTATGATGTAACTCTTTTGATTCTTTTAATTCTTTATTTAATATTTGTAGATATTTTATTTTGCATTTTCTAAGAAATTTTAGATTATTTTTTAAATTAAAATCTGTTTGTTCAACATCTGTCACTTTTTTTCCTTATGATTATATTTTTTTCTATTATTTTTCAGTAAAATTTCTCTATTAAAATTTTATCACTTTATTCTACTTTTATTTTTATTTTTGGTTTTGTTCTTTCTAGATATATAACCTAGTTAGTATTGTAATACTTTCTACACAATTATTAATCGGTTATAGTTATCGATAGTTACGGTGTCATTTTTTATATATTTGTAGACGACTCTTTTTTTTTGTTGCAATTTTAAAAGAAATTAAGATTTTTTTTGCATAATTATCATTTTTTAACTTTTTTTTTGTTCTTTCTAGTTAATTCGATGAATCCAAATATTTTGTATATTATGCTAATTATGGTACACAAATATGTGGTATACTAAGAATATTAAGAGTATCATGATTCAACAGTAATTATGATATACCAATCTGTAGTATACCAAAATTTTTTGGTATACCGGTTTAGTGTATTCTGAAAAATTACACCATGATTTTACACTAATCATGGTATACCAATGTACAATATACTAAAGAATATTGAGAATACCAAAATGTAACGACTCAGCCAGTCGATTTGAGTATTATAGCCCCGTTCTCCCAATTATTACTTATTACATGTTTGTTTGTTGATATGTGACGTGCCGGGGTGGTTGATTTGGTCCCGGGGATGTTTCAAAATGAATGGGACACTTAGTCCCAAGGTTGGAAGCATAAGTTGAAAGAGTTGACCGGATGTCGGCTTATGTGTAAATAACTTCGGAACAGAGTTTTGATGGTTTAGATAGCTTCGTATGGTGATTTTGGACATAGAGGTGTGTCCATATATTGATTTGGAGGTCTGTAAATGATTTCGGCTTGAATTGGAAAAAGTTGAAGTTTTTAGAGTTGGGAGGTTTGACTGAGAGTTGATTTTGTTGTTACCGGTCTTGGAATTTGGTTTCGGAAGTTGGAATAGGTCTGTTGTTTCATTTTTAACTTGTGTGCAAAATTTGAGGTCAATTGGAGTTGGTTTGATAGGTTTCGGCATTGATTGTAGAAGTGGAAAATCCATTAGTTTCAATAGGCTTGAATTGAGTTGCGATTTATGTTTTTGATGTTAGTTGATGTAGTTTGAAGCCTTGGCTAAGTTCGTATGATGTTTTGAGATGTGTTGGTATGTTTGGATGGGGTCCTAAAGGCCTCAGGAGTGATTCGGGTTGGTATTGGAATAAGTTGTGGACTTAAGGAGTTGTCGATCTGATGCTGGTCTGGTGCGATCGCACCTGCGAAGGATTGGTCGTAGGTATGCAACCGTAGAAGCGAGCATGGGGTTGCAGGAGCAGCCCTATGAGTGTTGCGCAGTGGTTGCAGGTGCGAGGTGTTTTATGCATCTGCAAACCCGTAAATGCGACGATTCGTAGATGCGGATTTTGGCAGATGGGGATGGACTCGTAGAAGCGGATTGAAATCTATAGGCATGAATGCGCGGGAGCGAGGAGTGGACCGCAGAAGCGGTCTCGCAGGTGCGATTCTTGGGCCGTTATGGCGGCTGGTCAGGCTCTTAAGTGACTTCCGCAAAAGCGGAGCCGCAGGTGCGGCTGGGAGTCCGCAGGAGCGAAAATGGCTAGGCAGATATTTAAAAATCGAGGGTTTGAGTCTTCTTCTCATTTTGAGAGTTTTGGAGTGCGGACTTAGGCTTTTTTTGAAAAGGTTTTCACCTAGATTGAAGAGATAAGCAATTCTTGATTATTTTTACTCATTAATGTTGAATACCCATTGATTTTTATGCCTAGATATGTATTTTTAAGGTGGAATTTGGGAAAATTTGTGAAACTTCAAAGACTGAATTTTGGGGATTTGAGTGGCGATTGAGGTCGGAATTGGGTGATTTTGGTATGGTTAGACTTGTTATTGAATGAATGTTCGAATTTTGTAAATTTTGTGGAATTTCGAGACGTGACCTCGGAGTTGCTTTTTGACATTGATTAAAGAACTTAGCTTTATCGAATGGAAATAATTCTTATAGTTTGTATTGATTGTATTAAGTTATTTGTGGATAGATTCAAGTCGTTTGGAGGTCGATTCGCGAGGCAAGGTCTTGTTGGAGTAGAGGTTTGTGCGGTTTGAGGTAAGTAGCACTTCTAAACTTGAAACTGAGGGTATGAATCCCTGAACTATGAGTTATGTGATTGGTGTTGAGGTGACGCACATGCTAGGTGATGGACGTATGGTGTGCACCGTAGTAATTGTGACTCGGTTGATTATATGGAACTGTGTAGTTACCCAATCTTGTTGCTAATCATGTAATCTCCATGTGTTAGAGAAATTGAGATGTGATCCATGTTAGAAATCATGCTTAGGCTATATGCTAGTACTGATGGAACCCACATAGGTCATTTCTGCTGTTGAATTATTTGCTTAAATTGCAATTATGTACTCAGTCACATCTATTTTTTGCATATCATATCTCAGTCTCTGTTGCCACTTATTGTTACATCATATTATCATTGTTTGGGCTGATTGTCTTGAGATTTGTGAGCGGAGAGATTGATGACTGAGTGAGGCCGAGGGCCTGATTGCAGTGATATTTATGTAATCGGGCTGCATACCACAGCAGAACTTATTGATTCAAGATGGGATTGGGCTACATGCCGCAGCATTCCATGTTGGCTTATATTAGCGCTTGGGCAGGATCCGCCCCTCCGGAGCCTGGCATACCAACAGGGAGAGCAGGTACCGTTGAGTGTTGAGTGCGAGTGCCGAGTGACTTAGAGTGTTGAGTGATTGGGAGTGCTTAGTGATTAAGCGTCCTAAGTGAGGTTGAATACTCTGAGAGCATGAGTATATGAGTTTATTACTGTGTTGCATTACAGGTGACACACATATTTGACATGTAGACATAGAGATGTAATATTCCTCATGTTAGTTGTACTTGGCATATCTACCAGTATTAAGCCTAAACTGTCGAACTTGAAAGTATCTCTACTTTCTGTACTGTGTACAATTGATTATGAGATTTTCTCTGAGTTATTACTGTTATTTTTCTATCATATTTATACTGTTATTATCTGGTTTGGACTGTACCATCTGTCTCGTCACTACTTTCAGCCCAAGGTTAGTCCTGTTACTTATTGAGTACATTGGATCGGTTGTACTCATGCTACACTCTGCACTTCGTGTGTAGATCCACGTACTTCTGGACACGGTGGTTGCTAGACTTAGAGCATTTCCTGCTTGGAGACTTTTGAGGTAGCTGCTTTGGCTCCGCAGACCTCGACTCTCCTTCTTTTCAGTTTATTTAGCACTGTTCTATCTTTCCAGACAGTTGTATTAGAAGTTTTGACTATGGTGATATTTAGTAGCTCATGTACTCGGTGACACCAGATTTTGGGAGATTTTGTATTGAGTCACAGTATTTCTTATCGGTTATTTATGAGATTTTCACTTTTAAGCTTATTTTGCCATGTTCTCAATTTAAAAATGCGTAGTTATTTGTGATTGTCGGCTTGCCCAGTTCTGTGATAGGTGCCATCATGACATGTTGAGTTTGGGTCGTGACATAGAATTACTATTGGGATATTTTCAGAGAAATTTTCATAAAGCACTATCATTTAGTAGTAATTAGCCATCTATAGATACCATTTGCTATATTACGGATTATAGATACCTTTTCTGTGGTTATAAGATGTATTTGATGTATTTAAGCTATTGTATTCATGAATACAGTAGCAAAAATAGGCGTGAATCAGGGAAGTCCAGCTAATCAGTTGTTGTATTCGAGTGTATTCGACTGTATTCATGGAGTGAAACATGGGATTACAGCTGGACAGATTATTGTATTCGACTGTATTCACAGCGTGAAATAGGGGATTACACTGTTTTTAAAACGGAAAGTGAATCAATTAACATAATAGACTCCTAATATAACTCAACAAACTCAATTATAATACACAAATTTTGTATTTTTAGTTATAAAAAAGATTCTCAACCGAAAAATAACCCAAAAACATAGCAATCTTTAGAGAAATTATATAATACATCTGAATACATAAATTATATTAATTAAAAAAATATATGAATACATTCCTGGCATATAGCGAGACAGTGAATACAATGAAATACATAGAATACAATGGGATACATTGAAATATAATGAAAAAAAAAGACAGTGAATATAATAAAATACATGGAATACAACGAGATACATTGAATTACAATAAAAAAAAGACAATGAATACAATGAAATACATTGAAATATATTAACAGAAAATCAAGTTGCTCAGCCCCAAACTCCGTCGTCTTTGTTCAAGAACAAACCCTAATTTTCGGCGAATCCGCCGTTCACCGGAAGCCAGTAGTGAAAAGGGTTCCCAAATAGGTCGTTGGCTCAGACAGTTTGAAGAGGAAGATCAGGGTTCCCAAATTACGCTGTTTCTTCAGATTCTTATAAGGCTTTCAGAAACTCAATGATTGGGATTGGAGCAGTTATTCTTGTTCTCGTTGTGCTACTGGTGGTTACGGTCATGTAGTCTCTTAAAGAGGAGCCCTCAAGAGACCAGGTAGATCATCCAAGTAGCTCCGCATCTCCATCCGAAGCCAGAGAAGCACTTCGTTCTGGAGACAAAGAAGACAAGATAGACCAATAGGTCCACTTTGGTAAACGTCAATCCCAATCTGACCGAGATAAGTTGCTTGAGAAATCTTTGAAAACGCGCCGCCTTGGTTCGGCGATGGTGCCAGAGCCGTTCAAAATAGACTAATTGATAAAGAGGAAACTTACTGCTTTCATTATTGAATAGCGTATCAAAGTAGAGAGAGAAAGAAAATAGTGTAACTGAATAGCGTACTTAGTATCTTAGGGGTAGGAGGTAACCAAAATTAAATATTTTGCTATAAACATTAAAAGGTATCTATAGAATATAATTTTTTAAATGATATTTATTTAAAATAAATAAGGTGTTAACCTTTGCTATAAGAGGTAAAAATTTCATATTTTTATACAATCATTAATCGATTATAATTACTGAGAGTTATTGTATCATTTTTTTGAAATTTTTATTTTATCCGTAGATGACTTTTTTTTTTTTTTTTCTAAGAAAATTTAGTTTTTTCTTAAAATAAAATTTTTCCTCTCTTTTTTACCTTTTTTGTTCTTTATAGTTAAATCAGCGAATCCTAGAATTTGATATACTACACTAATCATGGTATACCAATGTGTAGTATACAAAAAANAAGCGCATGTTGGGAGGCAACCCAATTTTTTTTTTTTTTTTTTTTTTTTTTTTTTGTCTTTTTTTTCTTATTTTGTCATTATTTATTTCACTTTGTTTTTTTCCTTTCTAATAGAACTATGCACTCTTATTCATTTTTCTTATTTTATTTTCTTTTTTGTTGTACTTATTTTTTCTTTTTATTATTTTATTCTTTTTAGTAGTAACCCTCTCACTTTTTTTTTTTTTACTTTGATTTGGTAATTTTTGGTGTATTTTTTAATTTTTAATTTTATTTTTTCCACTAAAATCTCTCCGTCCAAAATATTTTGTCACTTACTATGCGCTGGCACTAGCCCTGGGCATGGATTCCTAAATTTGATATTTTTAGATACTTTTTCCTTTTTTTCCTTTTTATTATTATTTTCGTCTTAATTTTTTCTATTATTTTCAGTAAATTCTTCAGGCCAACCTATTACTCCCTATGTTCCAGTTTATGTGTACCCATTTCCTTTTTGGTCTGTTCCAAAAAGAATGATCCCTTTCTAAATTTTGAAATAATTTAGCTTANACGGAAAAAATCATAGCAAAACGTATAATCCATTGGACCAAATGAAGGAACGAAATAAGTACTCAGAGTTAGGAAGAGAAACATTAAAAGCCTTTATTGATAGTGTTGATTTGGCCTGCCTCTCCATGAAGAGGTTCAGAGCCTTACAATGATGTTCTACTTTCCCATAATATGTGTCTCGTTGTATCTTTCTCTCTCTCTCATGAATAGTGAAGAAGAAGAAGCCCCCCCCCCCCCCCCCCCGAAGAGGTTGCTGTGAGCTTCGTGAGCTGGCAATAAGTGGTCGTGACTACGTTGGGGTTTCGCCTTCATGATGACGGACGGGCCGTAGCCTTGTTGATCGAATCAGATAAGGGTCGGATACCGTTAATTCTGAGTGGTCGTACCACTAATCAATCGTGAATTAGCTTAAGACGGGATTACCTTCATTAATTATTGTGGGGTCGGATTCTGACCCATACAATAGTGTCTGAAGTTTTGTTTTTAGTAGTTAATGGCCAATGGATTTGTCAAACAGTTTTATGATAATGGAGTTTTTCCAAGGGGTATATAATCGAGCTTTGTCATTTGCTGTGAGAGGAATGAAATCATCTACTCTATATCGTATGGATTATCCGCTTCATCGTGCATATTAATTGCCAGAGGTAGATATTGTATATGTGGTGGTAATAGGTCACCAGGTGCATATGTTAATAAGGTATCTAGGAATGAAGATTTAGAAGAAGTTTTAACTGGTTAAGGGGTCAGGAGGATCTGTAGGTTGCATTGGATCAAGATTACTGTGGGAAGTCATGCTATTGGATGCTGGTTGGTGAGTGCCGATTGAGGAAGAAGGGTTATTTGGAAGCAGTAGAAAGCAGTAGAGAGCATTTCGTAGGTTGGAATTATGTTAAGAAACTTGATAATCGATAATGTTCCTCACACTTCCTTTTTACGGGGATAAGGAGTTTTTTCAATTTTTGTGACATTATTGAAATAAGATTATTTATTTTATTTTAGAGCCGTCACTCGGAATTATTTAATTAACAGTGTTCCGAGTAACCAATTATTTTTTAATCCTAAATCAAGGAAAGTTTGACTCCATATAAGTCTGCGAAACACAGAAGACCTGGGTAAGGAATTTTGTTAACCTGTGATAAGGTGTGAGGCACTCTCGGATTCCGTGATTTTAGCACGATCGCTTTAAAATACGCTTGGCTTCCTTAATATGATTATTACATGTTTAGATCATATGTGCATTTTTACCTTTTGGACCACTTTTATTGCCTATTTTTAAAGAGTTATAGAACTTATCTTGAACAAGTCGCGCTTTCGCGCACTTATTGTTTATTTGTGTCGAAAGACCATGCCACACATACGTACCCATGATTTAACACACTCTTATTATTATTATTATCATTATTATTAGTATTATTATTATTATTATTATTATTATTATTATTATTAGTTTAAGTTGAGGGATCAAGTCGCATAAATGAGCACTTAAATTTGGGATTAGATGTCACAGTTATGCCACGGGAACTGTATCAATTGAAACGTGCCTAAAGCAACTACGAATATTTTAAGAATTACATAAAAGGTTTGAGGTTGATTGTAGAAGTTCGGGGTTATGAAGTCATTTGGTGGACATATATGCATTCACGTTACTTAATTTGATAAAGAATTAAAGTTTCTATTTCTTATTCGAAAGAATCCGAGGATTGTTAAGAGCCAAAGTCTAAAGTTCAGATGAATTTTATCTCATAATGGGTACTACCAAAATTAACTGAGGGCAAATCCAATCCAAGGTTGATTGCTAATAGTTGTGCATTTAAACTAATATTTAAGAGTAAGAACGGTGAAATATAGACCCGCAATCATTGCGCGCAAAGTGGGACTTAAGGGATGGGCCTTGTCTAAAACCATATGCAACGAAGCAGGCCTAGTGCAACTGGCACAACCGGGCTCCGTATGGGCCCAACATTGATGGAGCCTGAAACCTTAAAGTAACTTTAAAAGAGAGCCTGCTGGTGCCAGACTCACGTAACAAGTCTGGGCCTCATGCAAGGCCCAGTTTCAAATGGATTACCATACATCAATGGTGTAAATTCAAGAGAAATTTTCATAAAGCACTATCTTTTAGTAGTAATTAGCATCTATAGATACTATTTGCTATATTACGGATTATAGATACCTTTTCTGTGGTTATAAGATGTATTTGATTTATTTAAGCTATTGTATTCATGAATACAGTAGCAAAAATAGGCGTGAATCAGGGACAGATTATTGTATTCGACTGTATTCACGGCGTGAAATAGGGGATTACACTGTTTTTAAAACGAAAAGTGAATCAATTAACATAATAGACTCCTAATATAACTCAACAAACTCAATTATAACACACAAATTTTGTATTTTCAGTTATAAAAAAGATTCTCAACTGAAAAATAACCCAAAAACATAACAATATCCAGAGAAATTATATAATACATCTGAATACATAAATTATATTAATTAAAAAAAACATATGAATACATTCATGGCATATAGCGAGACAGTGAATACAATGAAATACATAGAATACAGCGGGATATATTGAAATACAATGAAAAAAAAGACAGTGAATACAATGAAATACATGAAAATACATTGAAATATATTAACAGAAAATCAAGTTGCTCAGCCCCAAACTCCATCGTCTTTGTTCAAGAACAAACCCTAATTTCCGGCGAATCCGCCGTTCACCCGAAGCCAGTAGTGAAAAGGGTTCCCAAATAGGTCGTTGGCTCAGACAGTGTTGTAGAGGAAGATCAGGCTTCCCAAATTACACTGTTTCTTCAAATTCTTATAAGGCTTTCAGAAACTCAATGATTGGGATTGGAGCAGTTATGCTTGTTCTCGTTGTGCTACTGGTGGTTACGGTCATGCAGTCTCTTAAAGAGGAGCCCTCAAGAGACCAGGTAGATCATCCAAGTAGCTCCGCATCTCCATCCGAAGCCAGAGAAGCACTTCGTTCTGGAGACAAAGAAGACAAGATAGACTAATAGGTCCACTTTGGTATACGTCAATCCCAATCTGACCGAGATAAGTTGATTGAGAAATCTTTGAAAACGCGCCGCCTTGGTCCGGCGATGGTGCCGGAGCCGTTCAAAATAGACTAATTGATAAAGAGGAAACTTACTGCTTTCATTATTGAATATCGTATCAAAGTAAAGAGAGAAAGAAAATAGTGTAACTGAATAGCGTATTTAGTGGCTTGGGGTAGGAGGTAATCAAAATTAAATATTTTACTATAAACATTAAAAGGTATCTATAGAATATAATTTTTTTTAAATGGTATTTATTTAAAATAAATAAGGTGTTAACCTTTGCTATAGGAGGTAAAAATTCCTAAATTCAACTACAGACTATCTCAAGTATGTGAATACAGGATCAATGAATTCAGCATCATAATTCTGATTTATTTACAAAGATCGTAATTCGAATTTTACAACAAAACACAAATCTGTAAACTAGCATCCTATTTTAAAAAAATTAAATAGTACTATAATGACTAGATCTCGATTGATTAGTTCATGTTCCTCATGTTTTTTCTTTCAACAGATCTAAATTGTTTATTCATCTTCCATCCTCACCATTTACAACAAGGAAAATGAACAAATTCCAGCAATAGACAGTCTCTAACTCAACTTTCCCATATCTGCATTACTAATAGCAAGAAATCATATAACCAAATGCATTTACACTATTATAAGTTCAGTACACTTAGTCCATTATTCCAGAACAAACCTTTGTTTGATTTGTGGTTGTACCAGATCTTATTCAAGCTAAGCAAGTGAAATCATGGAGGAAATTAAACACACATGACAACAGTGATTTAAAAATTTATTACCAAGCACAAGAACTCAAACACTTTGATAAATCAAGGACTTAAATTCAGGGCTCAGTACCTGGTTGCGCAGGAAAACAGTTTAGAAGGCCAAATAAAGGCAAAGAAATGAAGAAGAAAGCTCAGCAAGTTCAGGAACAGTAGAATCAGCAACTTCTTATACCCAAACAGCTTGAGAATTTCAGAGAATATGCAGCAACTAAGAAGAAACCAGAAATAGCCTTTAATCTCTTTTTTTGGGTTATTTTTGGGGATTTACTTTTTCTGTTTTCAAACCTGTAATTCTAGGGTTTTCAGCTGCTACTGTGGTTTTAAGCGTGAGTCCCGTTGTGTGTGTGAGTGAGAATGTATTTCCTTTTATAACAGAAAATATTGGGCAGCCTTCAGATTTTTCTTTTCTTTTTTAATTCCTTTTCTTTCTATTTATTACCCCTTCACCTCTAAAATACTTGACCTGTTTTTACTATTTTATTGCCCTTTTTAGTCCTTTTCCTTCCTCTCTAGAACCTTCCCAATCAGTTAACAAAAAGATTCTCCAAGTTAATTCCCTCAACTGCTCCCTCTTAAACTCCTTATTTTCACAATTTCCACCATTTAAAGGCCTGGCTTCAAACAATAGGCCTGTCACCCATATCCATAATCGGACTTCTACCCATTGGGCCTGCTTACCAGCATAATAGGCCCAATCACGTTGGAACTATATCAAACAGATCACCATTTAGAAAGACAACCAATTTAGTCCCCATTTTCTATGAACTGAAAAGAGCAATTAAAATCAAAAGCTAAACAAACCTAAGACCAATGTTACTGAATTTAACTATCGTGCCATTCAATAATTTGAACCAAAGACAAAAGATAAACAAAATAAAACAAACAAGTAAACTAGACAGGCATAGGAAAAAATTGCCAGAAGGACTTAAATTCAGGGCTCAGTACCTGGTTGCGCAGGAAAACAGTTTAGAAGGCCAAATAAAGGCAAAGAAATGAAGAAGAAAGCTCAGCAAGTTCAGGAACAGTAGAATCAGCAACTTCTTATACCCAAACAGCTTGAGAATTTCAGAGAATATGCAGCAACTAAGAAGAAACCAGAAATAGCCTTTAATCTCTTTTTTTGGGTTATTTTTGGGGATTTTCTTTTTCTGTTTTCAAACCTGTAATTCTAGGGTTTTCAGCTGCTACTGTGGTTTTAAGCGTGAGTCCCGTTGTGTGTGTGAGTGAGAATGTGTTTCCTTTTATAACAGAAAATATTGGGCAGCCTTCAGATTTTTCTTTTCTTTTTTAATTCCTTTTCTTTCTATTTATTACCCCTTCACCTCTAAAATACTTGACCTGTTTTTACTATTTTATTGCCCTTTTTAGTCCTTTTCCTTCCTCTCTAGAACCTTCCCAATCAGTTAACAAAAAGATTCTCCAAGTTAATTCCCTCAACTGCTCCCTCTTAAACTCCTTATTTTTACAATTTCCACCATTTAAAGGCCTGGCTTCAAACAATAGGCCTGTCACCCATATCCATAATCGGACTTCTACCCATTGGGCCTGCTTACCAGCATAATAGGCCCAATCACGTTGGAACTATATCAAACAGATCACCATTTAGAAAGACAACCAATTTAGTCCCCATTTTCTATGAACTGAAAAGAGCAATTAAAATTAAAAGCTAAACAAACCTAAGACCAATGTTACTGAATTTAACTATCGTGCCATTCAATAATTTGAACCAAAGACAAAAGATAAACAAAATAAAACAAACAAGTAAACTAGACAGGCATAGGAAAAAATTGCCAGAAGGAGTCCAAATACTATCAAAGTCTATCAAAGATTTATGACTAAGGAGTACTTGTTCGACTGTTTGGTCGAATAAATACTTCATTGGTCGGAAGCCCTTGAAGGTTTGAAATTTGGACCACGAGGAAGGAGAAAAGTGAAGGATTGTGAGTGTGATAGGAAATGGGCAATGAAACAGTAAAAAAGGGAAAGAAAAGGCTGCGGCATAAATATGACAAAAAGGAAATAAAGAAGAAAAAGCTAGCTAGGGCAAAAGAAGAGGAATATTCTCTGATTGATTGCACTAAAACAGAATTACAATATATATGTAGAGTGGATGAGGTGAAATTCCCTCAGCTCACACCCGTGTTTTCCCTATTTGGTCACTTGGACCTTTTGTATAAAAGACAAAGAAAGTTACAGGGTCAATGTGTAATAACTATAAGTTATAATTTAAAAACTAAGTGGGCTAAACTAATAATTCTTCAAACTTCTCTTCAGCTCCTGTTTTAATTAACTTAACTGCTTTGTACTCCTCCGCAAGCACGAGGTAGGACTGGCTCAAGCTACTCGTATCAGATCCCCCTTGTCAAAATCTTCGTTGTCCTCAAGGAAGGAAAGATGGAAATCTGGTCCTTAGGGAATGATAATCCTCCCAAGTAGCTTGTTCAGGTGCTGTGTTCTCCTACTGAACGAGTACTTGAGCAATGGCTTTGTTTCCCTTTTGCACCATGCGTCTGTCTAGAATTTGTTGAGGTTGAGGGCCATAGGGACTGGAAATATCAATGACTGGGGGGTGTGAAATCTTCTCAGGTAACTTGTGGCAAGGTTTGAGCTGTGAAACATGGAATGTAGGGTGGGGGAGGAGTTGGGAGGGCAAGGATAGTTTGTAAGCTACATTCCCAATTCTTTGTAGGATCTGATATGGTCCGTAGTATATGGCTGAGAGTTTGGAGAAATGAGAGTCTGACATACTGAGCTGCCTATAAGGCTGAATCTTGAGGTACGCCCAGTCACCTACCTTGAATTGTCTGTCAGACCTATGCTTGTTAGCTTGTGTAGCCATCCTCTGTTGTGCTCTCTGTAGATGGTGTTTTAGCAGCTGGTACTTGAACCCTCTGGTGAGTAGGCTTCTATCTACTTCTTCCATGGTAGAATCCCCAGCAATGTAAGGCAAGTGGAGTGGGGGAGGCTGCCCATACAAGGCTTCATAGGGTGTGGTTTGGATTGAGGAGTGGAATGTGGTATTGTACCACCACTCAGCAGCTGCCAAATAAGAGAACCAATCCTTTTGAGAATCGGCACAGAAGCACCTAAGATAGGTCTCCAAACATCTATTGACAACTTCTGTTTGCCTATCTGATTGAGGATGGTAGGCTGTAGAGGTACTGAGTGTGACTCCATGCATAGAGAATAGCTCTTGCCATAGTTTGCTGGTGAATATAGGATCTCTATCACTGACTATTTCTTCTGGCATTCCATGTAATTTGAACACATTTTCCATGAACAATTTAGCAATGTCACCAGCTGAATAGGGATGTCACCCCAATGAAATGTGTATATTTTGTTAACCTGTCAACAACTACCCAAATAACAGACTTTCCATGAGACTTTGGTAACCCCTCAATGAAATCCATACTAATACTACTCCAAGCCATTGAAGGTAGTTTGAGAGGTTTAAGTAATCCTGGGTAGGGTGTGGTCTCATACTTGCTTCTTTGACAGGCGTCACACTGTTTGACATGAGTCTGAATATCTTCTTTCAAGCCTTTCCAATAGAAAAGTGCAGCTAACCTTCTGTAAGTATGATCTACACCTGAGTGCCCTCCACAGGGGGAGTTGTGCCACAATTGGATGATGTTCTTCCTTAGCTGCTCATCAGGGGCTACCACTAGCTTCCCATTTCTTCTGAGTTGTTCATGTACAAAGGAGTAGCCATTGCTCTCAGCATTCCCTACCTTAAGTGCAGCATCTAGAGCCCAGCTTTGCATAATGAGACTTAACAAATCAATTTTGACAGTGGACAGTGTCAAGGCAGCTAGCTCTGCCAATGGTAACCTAGACAATGCATCTGCTACCTTATTCTCCTTCCCCTTCTTGTACTCAATAACAAAGTCATATTGCATGAGCTTAGTTATCCATTTAAGCTGGGACCCTGTGTGCAACTTTTGCTCTAAAAGAAACTTAAGAGCTTTTTGATCTGTTTTTACTGTGAAAGGCCTGCCTGTCAAGTATTGAGCCCACTTGTTAACTGTCATTACCAAGGCTAGAAGTTCCTTGTCATAAACAGAAAGGGATTGGTGCTGAGGAGACAGTCCCTTGCTTAAATAAACAATTGGCTGTCCATTTTGCATTAGAACAGCGCCTATTCCCATGCTACATGCATCAGTCTCTACCACAAAGGGAATGGAAAAATTTGGTAGAGTCAACACAGGTGCACAAGTTAAGGCTTCCTTCAGCTTATTGAAAGCTTCAGTTGCCTTGCAAGACCACTGGAAGTTATCCTTCTTGAGCAGATCAGTCAGAGGTTTACTTATAACTCCATAAACTTTGATAAACCTCCTATAATATCCTGCTAAACCCAGAAATCCTCTTAGTTGCTTGAGGTTAGCAGGCTCAGGCCAGGCTTGTACAGCTGTTATCTTCTTGGGGTCAGTGGCAACACCTGTAGCTGATATGTAGTGCCCTAAGTATTCAATTCTATCAGCAACAAAGACACACTTGCTCCTCTTATCAAAGAGTTGGTGTTGCACCAGTAGTTCAAAGGTAGTTCTGAGGTGTTGGACATGATCCTCTAAACTCTACTGAACACTAGGATATCATCAAAGAAGACCAATATGAATTTTCTTAGATAAGCCTTAAAGATATGGTTCATCAGTCCCTGAAAGCTTGAAGGGGCATTAGTTAAGTTAAAGGGCATAACTAGGTATTCATAATGTCCAGAGTGAGTTCTAAAGGCTGTTTTGTGAATGTCTGCAAGTGTCATCCTGATTTGATGGTATCCAGCTCTTAAATCTATTTTAGAGTAGACTTTTGAAGCCCCTAACTCATCCAGTATTTCTTCAATGATAGGTATGGGGAACTTATCTTTGATAGTCAGTTTGTTCAATGCCCTGTAGTCCACACATAACCTCCAGGAGCCATCTTTCTTACTCACTAGGACCACAGGTGATGTATAAGAACTGGAGTTGTACTGAATTATACCTTGATTTAGCATTTCCTGTGTCATTTTTTCAATCACATCTTTCTGAATAGGAGAGTACCTGTAGGGTCTAGAGTTCACAGGTATACTACCTTCTACTAGAGGGATGTGATGATCAAACACCCCTCTTGAGGGAGGAAGTTGTGCAGGCTCAGCAAACAGTTCCCTATATCCTTTCAATAGCATCTGTATTTCAAGGGGTGCTTCTTCCTGCCGTGAATCTGGTTCCTCTTCACTGCTTCCCTCTAGGCAGACCTTAATCATAAATAATTGAGCAGTGTTGACTGTGATATTATTGAGGGCCTTAGCATTCACAGTCTTGAAGGTATGGTGGATTTCTTGCAGGGTGACTGACTTCCCCTGGTACATGAAAGGCCTGGCTTAGTTTTTAAATTATAACTTGAAGAACTATTAGTTTAGCCCACTTAGTTTTTAAATTATAACTTATAGTTATTACACATTGGCCCTGTAATTTTCTTTGTCTTTTATACAAAAGGTCCAAGTGACCAAATAGGGAAAACACGGGTGTGAGCTGAGGGAATTTCACCTCATCTACTCTACATATATATATTGTAATTCTGTTTTAGTGCAATCAATCAGAGAATATTCCTCTTCTTTTGCCCTAGCTAGCTTTTTCTTCTTTATTTCCTTTTTGTCATATTTATGTCGCAGCCTTTTCTTTCCCTTTTTTACTATTTCATTGCCCATTTCGTATCACACTCACAATCCTTCACTTTTCTCCTTCCTCGTGGTCCAAATTTCAAACCTTCAAGGGCTTCCGACCAATGAAGTATTTATTCGACCAAACAGTCGAACAAGTACTCCTTTTCATAATTTCCACCATTTAAAGGCCTGGCTTCAAACAATAGGCCTGTCACCCATATCCATAATCGGACTTCTACCCATTGGGCCTGCTTACCAGCATAATAGGCCCAATCACGTTGGAACTATATCAAACAGATCACCATTTAGAAAGACAACCAATTTAGTCCCCATTTTCTATGAACTGAAAAGAGCAATTAAAATTAAAAGCTAAACAAACCTAAGACCAATGTTACTGAATTTAACTATCGTGCCATTCAATAATTTGAACCAAAGACAAAAGATAAACAAAATAAAACAAACAAGTAAACTAGACAGGCATAGGAAAAAATTGCCAGAAGGAGTCCAAATACTATCAAAGTCTATCAAAGATTTATGACTAAGGAGTACTTGTTCGACTGTTTGGTCGAATAAATACTTCATTGGTCGGAAGCCCTTGAAGGTTTGAAATTTGGACCACGAGGAAGGAGAAAAGTGAAGGATTGTGAGTGTGATACGAAATGGGCAATGAAACAGTAAAAAGGGAAAGAAAAGGTTGCGGCAGAAATATGACAAAAAGGAAATAAAGAAGAAGAAGCTAGCTAGGGCAAAAGAAGAGGAATATTCTCTGATTGATTGCAGTAAAACAGAATTACAATATATATGTAGAGTGGATGAGGTGAAATTCCCTCAGCTCACACCCCTGTTTTCCCTATTTGGTCACTTGGACCTTTTGTATAAAAGACAAAGAAAATTACAGGGCCAATGTGTAATAACTATAAGTTATAATTTAAAAACTAAGTGGGCGAATCTAATAGTTCTTCAAACTTCTCTTTAGCTCCTGTTTTATCTAACTTAACTGCTTTGTACTCCTCCGCAAGCACGAGGTACGACTGGCTCAAGCTACTCGTATCAGAGTGTTCTAGCCGGTCAACAGCAAGTTGACCGACCTCCTGCTACCGAATTTTGGGCAAGACAGTGACACTAAATGACAAGTCTTTCGTAGACTTATCATTTGGATTTTGATTCAAGGTGGGGGAAAGTCGGTTTGAGGAGTGATTAGCAAAAACGGAAATAAAGGTGTGATTTTTATTGTTTAGATCTTTAAATTGAAAAAATTGAGGGATTTATTGGGGAAATTGAGGGTGGATTGGGAATGAGGAGGTGGTGGTGGTTGAAGGGTGATGTTTTGGGTGGTTTGGTGAAGGTCTGCCGCCAGAAGGCAGTTTCCGATCGGCGGAGTTGGGTGGCGGATGGGGAAAGAAGAAGGAGAGATGGGCAGCTAGGGTTTGGGTTCAAAGGGGGAAAATTAGGATTACGAAAATGGGTAAAGGGTTTGGTCGTTTAAGTGAATGGGGAAGGGGCAATGACGTCCTTCTTGGGACGAACGACGTCGTTTGGGAGCTGGGTTAGGCAGGTCGGGCAGACAAGAGAATGGCTCCCAAGTTCGAATTTAAGCTCAAAGAGCCCCTATCCTTTTTTATTCCGTTTTTAAATCTAGCCCACTTAATTCTAATTGAAGCTATCTTGTAGATTTGACCAGCTAATTAATCAAACTTGTGTCCTAAAAAACTAATTAATTAATTAACCTAAAAATACAGAAAATAAGAGTAATTAAAAATATTATTTATTTTTTTGTCATTTTTGTAATGCAATTAACATGTAATTAGGACCTAAGACTGTAAAAATTAAAATATAAAATATTTTGTATTTTTTGGTTCTTTTTTAGGATTTAAAATGCTACTAAATATGCAAAAATATATTTGAAGACAAAACACATCAAATAGAAAAATTTCCAAAATTCTATAAAATAATTAAAATTATTTTGGAATATTTTTAGGAGTAATTTGACTTTAGGGCAAAACTTACGTGCTCACATAGTCATATAGCAATACAACTTCAATGGCACCCACCTCGCAATACTCCTTTCACACTTAACACTAATGGTTTAGCCCCCTTAGATACAGGCTAGGGCGGGATTGGTGGTGTCATACGTGACTCGACGGGTAACTGGCTCATCGGCTTTTCAGTACGTCACATCTCTCATGGGAGTGTTGAAACTGAACTATGTGCACTTTATCACGGATTGCAATTGGCTTATAACTATGGATACAAGCCTCTCTAAGTGAACCTAGATGCTCAAATAGTAATTGATATATTACAGACCTCGCACCCTCTTTATGCTAACCTTATACATGATTGCAGGTTTTTGCTCGAGCACCTGGACAATCGTATCATACGTTACACATATAGGGAGCAAAACCAAGTAGCTGGTTTGCTAGCAAAGTATGACTGTCATATGGATAACACTACCGTCATCACAGTTATTGCACAACCCCCGCTTTTTGTACAACTGGCTTTGGAAGATGATCGCTCAGGCACACATTTTGTTAGAAGGGTTACACTACCAATTCTTCAACATGCAGCCTGTTCACAAAATCCTCTTAACCAACCTTTTTGTATCTCAAGAAATATGGATATTAATAGTAGTAATAGTAGTAATTCCCTTAGCCCTCCCCTTTGTAACGACCCATCACTGGGTTGCCCTCTTAGGTTAGTTTCTATACTTTCAAATGTTCCATGTACTACTATGGTTTAACTTAATATAATTAGTTATCCTTGAACCCAAAAAAATTATAAATATAGATGAAAATTTTAGAGGTAAATTTTACTAACATAAACACCCAGCGCAGATAAAACTAGCAAAAGTAGCCATAAAGATTGGTTAAACGCAAGGTTGTGGCATGAAAGATTCCACATTCTGGTTTCTTCTCCCTATCTTGTAGAAAATTTGTTTGAAATCACTTGGTATTGATCTCCTTTACTTATGCGCAAAACATTTAAATTATTCGCTGATTATTTAATCTTAGCCAGATCTAAAATAGCAACTTTAAAATGAGGGTAGGCAAGTATATGTTGAAGGATTAAGTAGACAAGCTGATAATTAACTGTAGTTAACTATTATTGTAGTCACTAACTAAGTTGGTTAGTTAGTTGATAAGGTAGTTAGTTAGTAGTCATAAGAAGATATAAATATCTTCCTCTCTTAGCTTAAATGTACAACAGTTATTTTTCTCTCAAAAATTCAATGGAACGGTGTTCCCTTCCTTCTCTTCTTTACTGCTTCAATTCATCTTCTATCTGAGCTTCAGATCTTTGTCCATGGCAGCTAACATGTTATCAGAGCCACCGGCAATGATCTAGGCTATCGTCGTCTCAATTCTCTCTTCTGATTTCTACTCTCTGCTTCTAGATTACTTCAATTTATTGCAAAAATTAGGTGCAGAATTGTCTTAGAGTAATCATAAAATCGAAGCTAGGGTTTGTATTTTTTAATTCAAAGTGAAGTCTACAATGGTGATTGGCATTGAAGAAGATAATACAACAGCTCGTACATCAGCTACTGACACTTTTGGAAATTCTGCTCTAGCTGGTTCTGGTTCGTCATTTCCTTCTATCGATCACAATCACCCGCTGTACCTACAACCAACTGACACGCCAGGTAGTTCTCTAGTCTCTATTCAATTTACTGGATCTAATAACTATGACTTGAGGAGTCGTGCTATGAGAATTGGTCTGTTAGGTAAAAGTAAGTTAGGTTTTGTTGATGGAAGGTTTCCAAAGTCTAAATTCGAACCAAAACTTCATGATCTGTGGGAAAAGGTTAATGTTGTTGTGTTGTCATGGATAATAAATGCGGTGAGACCTGGTCTGTTGAGTAGTGTTCTATATGCATCTAGTGCTCATAAGGTGTGGGAAGATCTAAAAGAAAGGTTCGACAAAGTGAATGGCTCTAGAGTACTGTTCCTTCATAGAGAAATGCACAATGTGACTCAAGGAACCATGACTGTATCAGATTACTTCTCAAAACTGAGAGATTTATGGGATGAGTTTGATGCTCTAATGCCTTGCCCAGGGTGTCCATGTCCTGAGTCCAAGCTATATGCTCAGCACTTTGAGGCTCAGAGACTGCTACAGTTTCTTATTGGCTTTAATGATTCCAATGCACAATCCAGAAGTCAAATTATGATGATGACTCCAGTACCTACTATTAACAAGGCCTATTCACTCCTTGTTGATCAAGAGAGTCAAAGAAATCTGGCAAGCATGGCCCAGGTTACACAGCTTGCAGAAGGTCTAGAGAGCACTGCCCTGTATGGGAACAAAGGTCCAAATGTCACCAGTGGAGGTTACAGACAAAGAAAGAATAATGTTTAGTGTGATTACTGTCATTACAAAGGGCATACCAAAGAGAATTGCTTCAAGCTAATAGGCTATCCACCTGATTTTAAGTCTAAAAGAAAAGGAAGTGCACCTGGACTTTATGCTAATTTTGCAGGTAATCCAAAGTTTGCAGCAGAGGATGAGCACACCAGCTGTGAAAGTCAACTGAACACTGGGTCTCATTATCAAAAGGGATTCACTTCAGCTAATCCTGTAACACCACAAATGACACAGACACAACCATTCTTTACTCAGGAGCAATACCAGCAGATTGTTCAATTGCTTTCCAAAGGAAGTGCAGAAGGTTCTGGCTCATCTAGCAAAATAGCTGCTGCAGGTATTCTAACTCATGTGAATGCATTTGTGTCTCAGTGTATCAATAGTGATTGGATAATTGATACTGGAGCCTCAAATCACATGACATCTAGACTTGAGTTACTACAAACACATAAGTCACTCCCTACAACAGAGAAAAATATAGTTCATCTTCCTAATGGTAATGCAATGCAGATCTCACACACAGGGAGTACATCTGTGTTGGACAATCAGAAGATTTCTAATGTGCTCTACATTCCAGACTTAAAGTTCAATTTACTCTCAGTTTCACAACTCACCAAGGAACTAAAGTGTATGGTAGGCTTCTTTCCTGACTTTTTGTATTTTTCAGGATCTTTACATTGGTCAGGTGAAGGGGAATGGTAGAGAGGAACATGGACTTTATGTTCATAAAGGAGGTGTTTCAGAACAATTCCTAGTTCAAATGACAAATAAGAGTGCATCTGCAGTTACTGCTCCCTCTCTGGCAGGCTCAAGCTGCTTATGGCACAGGAGATTGGGACATGCTCCCTTAGATGTAATAAGAAGAGTAGACAAGTTAAATAAGTTGACTACTAGTGACAGTCAACACTGTACTGTATGCCCACTAGCCAAGCAAAGTAAACTTCCCTTTCAGCTTAGCAGTACTATAACTCAATCCATGTTTGAATTGATTCATTGTGATATTTGGGGACCATACAGATGTCCTACTCATGATGGAAAAAGATTCTTTGTTACTATAGTAGATGACTATAGTAGATATACTTGGATATTCCTTTTAACCTCTAAGTCTGAAGCCTATGTTGTTCTAAAGAATTTTCTTGTTCAGGTTCAAAATGTATTCTCTACCACAGTTAAGGTCCTGAGAACTGACAATGGAAGTGAGTTTTCCAGTACTGATTTGAAAAATTTGTTGTCTAGTCTTGGTATTGTGCATGAAAGCTCATGTGTGTATACACCCCAACAAAATGGAGTGGTAGAAAGGAAACATAGAACTATTCTTAATATGGCAAGGGCACTCAGATTTCAAGCTTCTGTTCCTTTAAAGTTTTGGGGTGAGTTTGTCACTACAGCTGCTTACATACTGAATAGACTTCCTTCCAAAGTGATTGACTACAAATCACCATTTGAGATGCTTTATTTGCACTTTCCTTCTTTGGCTCACTTAAGAGTCTTTGGTTGCCTGTGTTATGTTGCAACTCCTAGAGTACTAGACAAGTTCTCACCCAAAGCTGTTCCTGCTGTGCTTATGGGATTCTCTTCAACACAAAAGGGTTACCTTCTGTATGAATTACACTCCAAAACATTTCCGGTGAGCAGAAATGTCGTATTCGGGGAAGATGTTTTCCCTTTCAAACATGTGAAGTCATATGGCAACCCTGTATTTCCTGTGTTATATTTACTCTCCCCCAATGATTCATGAAAGCTCTACAGTTGGTACTGCTGCACCAGCTCATTTGCCATCACCTTCCTTGAATTCAGAGGCTAACCATTTCTCAGATGTTGAACTACAACAAACTTCTGATCTGGAGAAGCATATACAACAACTTCACAACTTTGAGCCAAATGTTGCTCTTGATATTCCTTCACCTCCTGCTGAAGTCATTGCTCCTGCTGCAGTCAGTGATGAACCTTCCATAGGCTGTAGAAGATCTTCCAGACCAGGCAAGCCTCCTATTTGGCTACAGGACTATGTCACAAAGACTAAAGGTGCTAAGTGCAACTTCCCTATCTCTGCACATGTGAACTACAGTCATCTCTCCCCCACTTACAGACAGGAAGTCTCAGTTTATTCAGCAGTCTCAGAACCATCCAACTTCAAGGAGGCTGCATCTGATCCTAAGTGGATAGAAGCTATGAAACTTGAGCTACAGGCACTGGAAGATAACAATACTTGGTCTGTTGTAGACCTACCTCCTGGAAAGACACCTATTGGTTGTAGGTGGGTGTTCAGGATCAAGTATAAGGCTACAGGTGAAGTTGAGAGATTCAAGGCTAAACTGGTAGCTAAGGAGTATAGTCAAAAAGAGGGCCTAGACTATGGAGAAACTTTCTCACCAGTGGCCAAGATGGTCACTGTGAGATCTGTTGTTGCTGTTGCTGCCTCAAAACAGTGGTACATTTATCAAATGGATGTCCATAATGCATTTCTTAATGGTGATTTAGATGAAGAGGTATATATGGTGTTGCCTGAAGTGTTTGCTAGACAGGGGGAGTCTCAGAAGGTCTGCAAACTTCAAAAATCCTTGTATGGCCTCAAGCAAGCACCCAGGAAGTGGAATCTAACGCTTACAGAAGCACTTGTACATATGGGATTTCAGCAGAGTCACTATGATTACTGACTATTTGTCAGGAGAGTTGGGGATGATATTATGATCATACTTGTATATGTAGATGATCTCTTAATTACTGGCAGCAATCACAAGTTGCTATGTGACACAAGGCTAGATCTTCAAAGCAGGTTTAAAATGAAGGATCTGGGGGAGCTAATGTTCTTTCTAGGAATTGAATTTGCAAGGTCTAACAAGGGGATCCTAATGAGTCAGAGGAAATATGCTCTAGAGCTGATTTCTGAAACAGGTCTTAGTGGAGCAAAGCCAGCTAATACACCTATGGAGCTCAACCAGAAGGTGACTACTGTAGAATATGATCTGTCCTTCAACAGAGAAAATGCTACTGCTGATGAAGTACTAAGAGATACTGGTGTCTATCAAAGACTAGTTGGGAAATTACTATATCTAACTATGACCAGATCTGGTATCTCCTTTGTAGTACAGGTCTTAAGTCAATTTATGCATTGTCCTAGAACTTCCCATATGGAGGTTGCATCAAGAGTAGTGAGGTATATAAAGCAAGCACCTGGTCTTGGACTGTTTATGCCTGCAGAAGACACAAAGAATCTGACTGCCTACTGTGATTCTAATTGGGGAGCTTGTGTGGAAACAAGAAGATCAGTAACTGGCTATCTGGTGAAGTTTGGAAATGCTCTAGTATCTTGGAAGTCCAAGAAGCAAAGCACTATCTCCAGAAGCTCAGCTGAAGCAGAGTTCAGGAGTATGGCCTCTTGTGCAGCAAAGGTTACTTGGTTGGTAGGGTTATATGCAGAACTAGGAATCAAAGTCTGTTTGCCTGTGAAGTTAGTATGTGACAGCAAGGCATCAATCCAAATTGCTGCAAATCCAATCTTTTATGAGAGAACAAAGCATATTGACATTGATTGTCACTTTGTGAGGGAAAAGCTATGTGAAGGAATGTTGAAGACTGAATATGTACATACAGAAGATCAATTGGCAGACCTACTAACTAAGAGTCTTGGAAAAGCTCAACATGAGCATCTGTTAAACAATTTTGGGTTGAAGAATGTGTATCAATCATCAGCTTGAGGGGGAGTGTTGAAGGATTAAGTAGACAAGCTGATAATTAACTGTAGTTAACTATTATTGTAGTGTCTAACTAAGTTGGTTAGTTAGTTGATAAGGTAGTTAGTTAGTAGTCATAAGAAGATATAAATATCTTCCTCTCTTAGCTTAAATGTACAGAGGTTATTTTTCTCTCAAAAATTCAATGGAATAGTGTTCCCTTCCTTCTCTTCTTTACTGCTTCAATTCATCTTCTATCTGAGCTTCAGATCTTTGTCCATGGCAGCTAACAGTATATTATGTGGAGACTGGAAAAGAAATCAAAATATGAAAATTTTCTGTAGTGATACCGGGTACGTCCTCTTTTACTTTCCTCTTCTTATTTTTTCCTGAATTTTGCAGATAGCGTGGAAATTAAAGGGGCAAGAAACATAAATAGATAAAATATAAGAAAAAATTTCGCAAACATAGCAGTAACAGGTATTTTACATACAAGGCAACTATATAATTATATTTCTAGCAAAAGCTTTAAACCCTTACCTACAATTACGCAACTAAAGTGTTTATTTTCTTAAATATAAAACCAAAGGGTTTCAGTTTCCCATCTAATAATGGAATTGTTATTAATTATGATTTTATTGGTACTTTCTCTCTATTTTAATTATGGTAATGTTTTATTGGTGGTATAAATGTGAATGCTTGTATAATAGTGCATACTTCAATGAATAAGTGATCTTTATAATATTTATCAATTGTACATATTATGTAATTTGTATAATATATTAATATTTATCTAATTAATAAGTATATTATGGAGTATAAATTAGTATAAAATATTATTTATTTGGATATACATAGTATATAATTTTTTTTCTCAATATGATAAATATATACGACGTATATTCAGAATATTAAATTTTTATTATAAAATATACCACATATTTATTATATAAATATTATACATTTAGAGCACATTGTAGTTGTTTAAATATTATATAATATTACTATTATACATAAAGTATAAAAATGGCTCATGAATGCTTCACGTTTAAAGCCTTTCATTTTATTTAGTGATTGAATTTTGTGGCAGAGAGAGAAAATAGTGAAAAGGAAGAGAAAATAATGGAATACAGGATTTTTAAATTTATTTTGACAAATTTATATTAAAGAGGGGATTACTTTTTAGATATTCTTTTTTTAAAATATTTAATATATTTGGGTAAATATTATTTATGGAAGAGAAGAAAAAAATTATGGAAGAGCGAGGGAAAAGGAAATGTAATAAAAGTATATTGATGAAAATAATTTTTAAAAAGGTGGAATGATACAGTTACCCACAAAAACAAAACTATTTACCCTTGTCTACCCATTTATTTTTCTACCCATAAACTAATTACATTTCCTACCCATAGTAGTTTTTGTGGGGAATTTTTTCTTTATTCTCCAGTTTTTTTATTTCTATACTTCTTTTCTTTTCTTTTTTTCTTTTTTTCTTTTCTCCTTTTCTTTTTTCTCGTTTTCTTCTTGTTTTTTTCGTTTTTCCTTTTCTAATTTCATTTAACTTCTTCTTTTTATATTCTTTTTCTCTTCATAATCTAATTTCATTTACTGTTTTCACTATTTTTTATTATTCTTTTTTATTACTATTACTAAAGAAAAATTAAATCGTGTACCAATTAAATGTAGCTAATACAACGAAAAAAATGTTAACTAACATATGATACCAGTATAGTATATAGCTATACCAAAAGGGTATAAATTGTACGCAAAGAGTTAAAAAAAATTAATTCAATTATTAAACTGAAATAATATCAGTTGTCAATAAAAATTTCAAAAAATTCTAAAAGGATCTAATTGTAAGAGTATACCATTACATTAAATATCATACTATAATATTTTTTTTTTTTTTGCATTTTCAATTTGCTCCTCACGCTGGGTAAAAGCTTAAAGCAGATTAAAAGAGAAAAGGCAAGTGAATTTACGTGTAATAAGTATACTATTATAGTATATTGTATACTATTACAGCATACTGTTACAGTATATTGCATATTATTACAGTATACTATAACAATATATTGTATACTATAATAGTATATTGTTGCAGTATAACTATATACTCCTATAGTATATTGTATGCTGTAGCGGTATACTGTTAGGTAACTGTGTTCTTCTTCGATTATTACAATATACCGTTGCAGTATATTGTAAACTATAATAGTATACTGTTGCAGTATAGCTATATACTCCTACAGCATATTGTATACCGTAGCAGTGTACTATTGGGTAGCTGTGTTCTTTTTAGATTTTCAGCTGAAATTTCCTCAATCACCTCGAATCAGCTCCAATGCTATCAAATTTTTCCTCCCGCTAATTCCAGCCGCAACCTGCAAACAAAAAACGTTAGTAAGAACAAAAGAGAAAAGGAAGACGGCAAAACCAAAAAAAATAGAGGGGAAACGAACATAAAGCATAAAGAAATAAGGGAAAGGAACATTGAAGCAACTACTGAATTCCAACAAACCAACAATCTTTTCCAAATTTCAAATAAAATTAGATCCTTAACTACACCATCGAACCCTTTCAACTTCCACTATTAATTAGCTAGACATTTATAAGTTTCACCCAGCATGTCTAAAATATGCCAATTTGAACAACGAAGACTCAATAATCTCAATACACTCATTCTTCGGCTTCCACGCAACATGCAATACACACAGCAGAAGTCAGACATATGACAACAATGAAAAACAACAAAATTATTTAAATCAGTTACCCCTTCAACCATCAATGACAAGATCTTAATAATATTTGTTCCCAATTGATGATACAAGCCAATTCTTACAATAAAGATTCATTTTTTCTCAATCCTAGCAAAAAAATTACCTTGATCATTGCAGGCAATAAAAATAATAATTCCAGTTTCATCACCCACCAAACACTAAGCAAGACGATTTCTCTGTACAATTGGCTTTTTACTAATAACCTTTACAGTTATATTAACCCCAAAATTCGATGGTCGAAGCTGATTCACTTTTATAGATCCCACTTGCTGCTTCTTCTGCTCTGCCATTTTTTCAATTCTTTTTTCCTGAATACCTATTTAATTCCCAGAAAAGAAATTCAGGAATTTTAATTAAAAAAACAAATACAGCGAATCCTGACATAAAGATTGTATTTTTTCATGATTTTGCACAAATTTAGTTGTTTTGACAAAAAAAAAAGAGAACAGACCTGAAGATCGACTTCGCCGGAGAATGATACGAGATTTGTCAGATTTTTCATGCTTTTGCACAAATTTTTTCATGTTTTTGCACAAATCCTGGCCTATTTTTTCGAAGGCAGATTTTTCAGCCATTGTTTGAATTCTCTATTTCACCACTTGAGGTTTCTCTTTCAAGATTCCTTGATTTATACATAGTAAATATATAATTTCAATACAACTATTATATATTATACAATTTTTATCTACAACTTATCTACAATTTTTCAACACATTAAATGTTCTACCCAGTAAATACAATACAATAACATCATAACTTAAATATAATTTTATACAGTGTGTCTTTTATATATTTTGTAATTAATTTATAACATAGGTGAAATAAATTTTCAATACAACTAATTATATATTATACAATTAACTACAACTTATCTACAATTTTCATACATTACTTTATACTCAAGTTTAATACAACTACAATATCATATTAACTTAAATAATATTTTTATAAAATGTTGTTTCATCTTTCATACAATAGTTAAGAAGTAAATAAAAGAAAAATTATAAAAAAGAATATATTTTTCTACTAGTTTTTTTCTACAATTTCTGCAATAAATGTATGTCATGTCTTCTTCTTCTTCTTATCTTTCTTTCTTCTGTCTTTCTCTTCCTTCTTCTTCTCCTCTTCTTCTTCTTCGATGTTTCAAAATCTGAAATTCAGCTAACCAAGTTGAGATATAAACTCCAAACAATATCCCAATTATTGCAACAACACCCAATCCAAATAAATAATGATTTCGAATAAACCCAAATTCGAATTCAAAGCTTCAAAGCTTTTAAATGCTTGTCAATATGGTGAATTGTTGCTTCCCTTTTCTTTTTGCTTTATATTTAACTGAAATTTGGGATTAAGAGATAGAGAGAGACGTAGAGAGATTCTCAATTCTTTGCAAACAACATCAATCCCAAACAAAAAATTGGTTTTTTTGGAAACCAAGATTCGAATTCAAACTTCAAGCATTTTAATGGTTTAAATGGTGGAAATTGCTGCTCTCTTGTGCAAGATACGGTGGGGAGGGGGTGGGATGTGGAGAGAGAAACGTGGGGGAGGTGAAATATATGTTAGACGTAATTTTAGGAACTACTAATTATTATCATTAATTTCCTTAAATGTACATAAATGGTAATTGGGTATATAAAATGTAATTATAGTAAAACTTGAATAGGGAGGGTAATATAGTTCATATAGTGTATGAATGAAAAATTCGTTGTGGATTATGGTCTTTGTAAATCTAAGAAATAAGAGGTTGGCCTTGTTTCAAACAATTTGAAAAAGAAAATGGAGGACCCAATATATAAGCTGCCCAAGATAAGACCATGGAATGGAGTTGCTTTCCATATTTTAAAAAAATGGCAACCCCCGATGAACAAAGCATGCCCGCACATTCATACAAGATTCAAAAAAAACCGCACCCTAGAGGTGTGATTTTAGACAGCCTACACCCTAATGCACATATTAGTGGTTGCTTCTGTGGCTCGAATCCATAATTATAGTCACACATAGACAAATTTTACCGTGTTTTTTTCATATTTAAATGCTAATATTATTTTGTTTTTTTTTTTCCTCTCAAAAAATGTCAGAGAAAGGATCTTCCTCATACACGCTTCTTTGCTTTGTTTCTCTCTCGAGTTTTTCTTCGCTTTCGCTCACCATGTAATTCCAATCTTTTTGTAGTATATAACAACATTTATAATATTACCTCACTCTCCTATCATTTCAAAGGAATGATTAAAGAATAATTTGTCATAATGTCATTTGCCTCCATTTTCTTAAAACCTTATGTCATCTCCTTCCGTTCCTTCTCTATTTTTAAGCAATATATATGTCCTTTATCAACCCTACCCCCGTAATATAATTCTCTTTTTCTGTCTAACTTTGATAATACACACCCTTCTCTTCCCCCCTCCTTCTCCCCCCCCTCCTATTTG
>NW_017671562.1:90722-94524 GCF_001879085.1 Nicotiana attenuata | reverse complement strand
CCTATTTTATATGATTGAGCGTAGAGCTTTAGAAGAAAAAAATATAACACGCCACATAAATTGGGATAAAGAAAGTACTCCATTTGCTTCACTTTATTTGACACATTATTTTTATTAGTCTGTTCTAAAAAGAATTACACATTTTTATATTTCTTAAGGAAACACTATTATATTCATACAAATATTATGGTATTTCTAAAATCTTAAGCTTTAAAAATCTTATATTTATATAAATATTATAATATATTTAAAATAAATTATTTATAAAGTTGTCATTACTTTCTTCGAATCAAACTATCAAACTAGGGAGTAATAGTTCAAAAAAGAAAAGAAAGAAAAGCCCAAACTAATTGGTTGACTGCTTAGCTGGGGTTTTCATAAGCGCATGTTGACATTGTTGAGTATGGGACCCACAATTCACCTCCCCTTTTTTTCTCTTTTAATTATCTAGGGTATGTTTGGAAAGCCATATGGTATTTGGAATTGGTGCAATTACTAGGGTAGTAATTACATAGCCTAATAAATATTACACAATATATTACTTACGACAACCTGTTTGTTTGTCATAATGTAATTACAAGTGTACTATTTGATTGCAAAAGTATAATTACACATATTAAATTCTAAATGAAGTAATTATCAAAACTTAAAAGTTAATATAATAAATATATATGTCTATAAATAATTATAAATGATATTAGATTTGATATTTAATATGCATATTTTTTCTATAGTTTCCTGGCCACTTAGACTTGTAGGGCTTTTGAAAGCCGATACACAAACTTTCGTCTTTCCAATTTAAACACTCAAACTCGTAAAATCTATAACTAATAAACAAGTTTGATCATTGACTATGCTTATGTGGCGGTAGCTTATCTTACTTGGACATAGTGCCTACAAGTAACATTCAAATGGCGCGTGTATCTGTTACTATTCATTAAAAAGATTGTAAAATAAAAAAAATAAACAGAAACTATAAGAAAAACCAAGAAAGAAGAAGAAAAAAAACTTTCAACCTACCTCTCTCCCTTCGTCGTTTTCCCCATTCCCGTTCGTCCAATTTTTCATTTACATCTTCTTCCGAATTAGTTCTATTCCCATTTTACTGTTCCTTTACCCTTTGTCCTCTCCACTGTTCTACTATATTAATGAAGTCAAAAAAAAAAAATTCTTCACCATTTTTTTTCTTTGTGTATGCTGCTTCTAATTTCAACAGAGAGAATAAAACTGTCAACAATTGAGCTCAAAATATATCAGATTCAAATGTGATTTTTGGGCGTAACTTTCGCCGGAAAAACAAAACAAAAGCGCAAAAAGGACATCAGGTTTCATTGCATTCATGGGGTCCAATCATACCCATTGTTTCTGATTTTACAAAAGGCTAGCAAATGTTTTGAAGAAGAGAAAAGTAATTTTTCTTGAAGTTGCAGTGATTTTTCTTGTATTTTGACATTGGGTTTCAGTGATTATTTTTTCTTTCTTCTTGATGTTTATCCATTTTGATTTTTTCGACATTGGGAAGTCTCACTTTTAATGGATTAGATCACAACTTTCACCATTGAAAATGGTGGCTGGGTGGGGAAATTTATTTCAGCACAGCTGTGGTGAAGAAGAAAATAAGGAAAATAGAAGAAAAAGTAGAAATTAATAAATTTATTCAAGCACCGCTATGGGGTTTGTTTTCGCGCCCTTGACGTGTAACAATCCCATTGGTCATTTGCTGACTGGATGGACACGTCTGTGAATCACTACAACAAAAATGGTCTAAGGCCACACCAATTTTAGACAATGCTTGAAAAGTGTTGCCAAAAATATCTACAGGAACGTTTTTTAAGGGGTGGCCTTTATCGAGCACTTTTGGCCACGGAATTCTAGCAACGCTTACAAAGTGTTCTTTTTTATTTTAAAGGCTACGCTTTTCACGTGTTGCCGATCCATTAAATTAAGGCAACATTTAGTCACATGTAATGTAACGCTTTAAGGGAGTGGTTGTTTATATTTGCAATTGCGACCCTCCATAAACATGCTCTAAAGTCCTCTAATTAAAATATGCCTGTCAAATTTACCCACACAACAAGAAGATCTCGTCCTTCTTCCCTAAGATCTTGCTCTTCTTGTACCTCTCTGTTCATTGAGTGACGCGGGGTGAGTTCGGAGGAAATCGTTGATTGAAGCGATAAAATTCTTCTAATTTCTCTTCTCAAATTTCAAAACTTTCTCTTCGTCTGGTTCTGTGGCTATCAGTTTCAATTGGGGATTTCGTTTTTTTAGGGTTTGCAGCCGCTGTTGACCTCCATTTTTCAAAGACTTACTTGTAAGGTTTCTCTGGAATTTTTGCTTTCAATTTAAATGACTTTTCAATTTGGCTTTTCTGAAATTACTAAAAATTCCTTTTCTTGCTAATGGTTTCTTTAAATTTCGGTGAAATTCCTCTTTTCTTGTTGAGAGATTTGCATTTTATTTACGAATTCTGTGATCGTATACTAATTTTATATTGGAATTAGATCGATGCTTTTATGTGATGCCAAAAATGCATGGCTTTTGTTTCATTAACCTTCATGTGATGCCTTTACCTCTACTAACATTTTCTTTCATTCTAGGTCGATCGCGAGCAGAAGTTCATGATTCATTTATAACTTGTTGACACTTTCCTTTTTCTCTTGTTGGTATAATTTGAAGTTTTAATTTATTTTTACGCTATTGTGGTGATGAGTTAATATGGCGCATCTTTGGTTCTAGACATTTGGTGAAGCTTAAGTGGTTGAGTGTCTTTTCCTGTTACATTTTGATAAATTAGAGTTCATCTCATTTTGAGTGCTTATTTGGTCCAATGTTGTGCTTGTGTACTTGAATTCTTGATTTGATACCGTTTGAAGAATAACTTGGTGAGTATGATTAGACTGATTTGTTTGAATGTTGCTGGATGAGACCTAAATGTATATAATTCCCACACATTTGCCTATAAGTATGGCAAAAAGCTTCGTTTATTTTTTAGTTACTGTCTGTTTTTTAATTGTCGGAAAAATATTAGTTCTCGGAAAGATAGTAGAGTATGGGATACTGATTGACAAAACTTAATAGAAAAGGTGATAAACCCACCAATCCACCATTTACATCTAAGATAATATTTGGGTATGCAATACTCAAGAAGTCAGAGATTAGGAGAGCTCACAAAGGTACATAAACTTTTGTTCGAACCTCGGTCATATATGCTACTCTCTGCTCCATTAATTTTTCTTTATTTGATTGAGAAAGTGGGGTTGCAACTACTATTAATTATAAATTTTGTAGCTAAGAATCCTTGATCTCGAGTTTGGCATCATGTCTTGGCCTATCCATGTACACTTCGCAACTAAGAACCCCAGTTCTATGTCTACAGTTTATGTAAGCTACTTCAGGAATTGATTGTTCATTGAGTAGTTATCTAAGGTGTAAAGAAAGTCTCAACTCTAATTTAACTAGTGCGGGTCATTATTATTTTTACTATAACATGCTTTCTTGGTCCTGTCATCACTATTTTCTGCGCATTTATTTGGTCCTTTTTCACTTTGATTTAGATTCTCTTACTGTCTTTCATACTTCTAATATTTTGCAAGCTTCTGCAGTTCGTTTCCACTTTGATTTATATTTCGAATATTGACAGCAAAGGATAGTACTTCAAAACTTTCGACCGTATTAATGCTTAACAATTTAGGGAGAAGAAAGCTTAAATAGCTATGGGGCTAAATTATTTTTCAACGTTTCAGCAGTCTATATCAGCTAATTTCAGAGTAGTTCAATGTTTCGAGACTCGGCTGCATAT